>NW_026596085.1:5398419-5436247 GCF_907164565.1 Psammomys obesus
CTATCTATCTATCTATCTATCTATCTATCTATCTATCTATCTATCTAATTTATTTAATGATTTTACAGCTTGATCCTACCCCTCTCCCCTCTCCCACCCTCAGTCCACCTACAACCATTCCCTCCTCTCCTTCTTCTCAGAGAAGAAGGTACCAACCTACTGTAACACCTCAAGATGCATCAGGAACAAGCACATAGTTTCCCACTGAGGCCTAACAAGGTAGCCCAGTTAGAAGAAAGGGATCTAGCGGCAGGCAACAGAGTTAGAGACAGACTGTACTCCCATAGTTAGGAGACCCACATGTTGACCACGCCACACATCTCCTACATATGCATAGGGGGTCTAGGTCCAGGCCATGCATGCTCTTTGGTCAGTGAGTCAGTCTCTGTGCACCCCCATGGGCCCATGTTAGGTTACTCTGCAGGTGTTCTTGTGGTGTCCTTGCCCCCTCCAGCTCCCCATATCCTTCCTCCAACTCTTGCACAGAACTTCTCAAGGTTGGCCTATTGTTTGGCTGTGGGTCTCTGCATCTGTTTCCATCGGCTGCTGGATGAAGCCTCTCAGGAGACAGTGATGCTAGGTTTCTATCTGCAAGCAGAGCAGAGTATCATTAATAGTGACAGGGGCTGGCTCTCTCCCATTGGGTGGGTCTCAAGTTGGGCCAGTCATTGGTTTGTCATTCCCTCAATGGCTGCTCCATCTTAATCCCTACACTGTTTATGGGTGAGACAAATTTTGGATCGAAGGTTTTATGGGTGGACTGTTGTCTCCCTCCCTCTACTGGAAGTCCCATTTGGTTACAGGAGGTGGTGACTTCAGGCTCCTTAAACTTCACTGCTGGGAATCTCAACTAGGATCAACCCCATAGACTCCCAGGAGCCTCTCCTCTCCCAGAGATGCACCCCCCCCATTTCTGTTCTCTCTTCAGGAGACTTTCAACCCTCCCAAAGTTGTTTTTGTAATTATACAGTATTTTGCTACAGTGGGAGGGACAAGGATAATGCATCACTGCCTTGTGGAAGGTACAGTCTAGGTAGGGGACAGAGGATAAAACAACCTGGTAACACTGATGTGATGTGTGCTATGACAGAAATGCTACAAGCTTAAGGAATTGGGAGAATGAGTCAGCATACTATGCTGTGAGAGAGAGGGAGAGGGAGAAAGAATGTGTGTCAGGGAGCTGGATGTAAGAGCCTCATTTCAGAATGGGATGAGAGGAAGCCTGCAAAGATACCTGGAAGATCAGTGTGGGCAGAGCAAATTCCAGTGTAGAAAACCTCACTTTTGCACTATGGGTTCAGCTTGATCTCCTTTGTTTCTTTCTGTTTTCTCACTCCATCTTTCTCTACTTTCCTTTCATCCCTTTATTTTTCTTCCTCATGAAAGCCCAGAATCTAAAGACTTGCTAAAAATGAGCCTGGATGTATGATCAAAGGGAGGAGGCATTTTCCTCCTTTCTCATTCAACGAGTCTGAAAATATTATGTATTTTAAAGTAAAGATGTAAGGCTTTTTGTGGCTGACTCTGTAAACAAAAAAATTCAGTGAATACTGACACCTTTAATGTTTGTGCCATTGGGAATTTGTTGATAAACAAATGGGGACATGTGTCTGTATCCTTAGAATATACTCAAGAAGAGAACTCATATCAAGCACAGGCTTGTAAGGAGGACATTTGGAAATATCTGAGGTGGAGGGCACAAAGAGGGAGAGGGCGTACATGGCAGAACAGAAAAGCAAGGGTATGTGATATGAGGTGAGAGGCTGGAGAAATGAACCAAAGGTTCTTGTAGACAAACGCTACCCAAAATGGCACCAGTTTGCAAACTGCTTGTGATGAACTAAAGTGTAAATACATAGGAGCTCCAACTGCCATATAGACTGCTGTAATGCTAAGCACTTGCTCACTGGCTGCCGCTACACTTCACAGCGTAACTTTTACAGAAGCATCCTCTAATGCTGTACCTGCAAGCTTCGGAAGACGGTCTGGAATGGCGTTTGTCATACATAGTGTGATATAAACGCACTCCTCCATGGAAGAGCTCCTGTCTGGAGAAAAATGCAATTTGAGATAAACAGTTTGCTTAATAACATAGTCAAAATTGTAAATTATGTACAGGGTTATGTTTCCTGTAGATACTATGAAGGATATGGAGGCTGGTCATAAGCATGTTTGGTTTGCTGAGTTATGATTATAGAAAAATGTTTAGAATATTTAAATCAGGGAAGAAGCTGTGTTGTTTCATTGTCATTGCAACAGAATGGCTTATGCTGGATAATGTGTAAAGCTCTGTTGAGATCACAGACATTAAGGCTGAAAGCCTGAGGTTTTGTGGCCTCGTGTGCTCGGCCTGTGGTGAAGGCCTGGAGAAGACGGCATCAGGGCTGGTGCACACGCAAGAGGGAAAGTGAGATGAGGCAGGAGAGCAAAGAGAGACTCTGTGTTCAGTCTTGATTCTCTCTGATAACTCAGCTTCATAGGAATTAGATGGGATACCAGGAGAGGACCATCAATGCCCTAATTATTAGCCACAGACTGAACACTGCCACTCCAGGGACAAGTTTTTAATACAAGAATCCTTATGAATGCACAAACCCAAACTAAGCCAAAGCAAAGACTTGATATTTCTGTGAAATAAATCGGTGTTTAGTTTTGAAAGCTATGAATTAGACAGTATAGGCTTACACACTCACAGACACACACAAAGGCACTCATGCATGCAGACACTCATGCATGCACACACATCTTTGATGCATTTAAATAACTAGATACATAGACACAAAGAAGGAAGGTACATTATCTTTTGATAATAGACAAAATTGATAGTCAGAATCTTGGAAAATCAATTTCTGTAGATTGTTACACAATAATATAGCAAAGTTATTAATGAGGTGTTTGACGATCTTGTCCTTATACATCCGTTAGGCATATCGCTTAGTCCTTGACAGGTTTGAAGGGTGTCTACAATTTCTTCTCGTTAAGAGATGAATGTATAAGAAAACAGTAGATTCTGCAACTCTTTCAACGCATGAAAGATGATGTAACTTGAGTTACGATGTTACATTAGACATTTTTGTAATTATTGACTGATAGAAGATTAAAAACAATTTTGAAAATAAAGCACCTTATGTTAGGTGAAAACTGAATTGCTTTGAGAGACTGTTTCGTGTATTATGTGTTAATGAAACAGTCATTGATGTATGTTACCTCCTATGAGTAGCATCGCCACAAAGCCTGCCTAGCCAGGTTATCAGATACAGAGAAAGATTAACAGATGACATATGTGATGCCCTCAAAGTGTGTTTAAGACAACCCAGAGCTGGGAGTTGGTGTTCCCTTTTAGTGTTCGCTTTTATGATCTCGAATGAGGAAAGTTGTGAGCATGCTTAGCAACTCTCCATGTTATTCTCTTAAGTTCACAGTTTTGATGAGGTATCTATATAATTTCTAAGTCTGCTTCCCCTTTATTTTGATTAGATTTATTGAGATGCAATTTTAGATCTGTTGAGTTTGTGTGCCTTTTTTCATCTATTTGTTCTAGATGTTCACTTTATTGTACTTTAAATACGTGAATTTTAAATTCTGCAATCTGTTGATATGCAATGTATATAAGTTTTTGTTTTTAAGTTGTTTGAGAGCTGGAGAGATGTCTCAGGGACTAAGAGCGCTTATTGCTCTTGCTGAGGGCCTGGGTTTGGTTCCCAGCACCCAACTCACAACTGCCCATAACTCCAGTTTCTGGGCATTCCGTGCCCTCTTCTCTCCTCCACAGATTCTTGAACACATATAGTGTACGTCAAATGACAGCTGCCATCTTGTTATTGGGATGCTGTATGGTTACTCATAATCAGGAAGCCTGAAGGACTCAACCATCACACTCATTTAGGCTCTGGGTATGAAGACACAGTTAATCCTGAGTACTGGAAGCAGCTTGCTTTGGGGCAGGTTGTTGTGTGCTCATTGAGAAAGCCAGACTCTTCTTGTTCCTTCTTAGAGCAGAACAGAGGTGCTAACCAGGGACAGAAGACCTTGACTTTACTGCACAAAAGTAACCCTGTCACTCAAGTCAAGGTTGGCTGTTTGTGCTAAACAAAATTGTGAGTAAGTGATTATGCTTTTAGATATGGTCATGTCTCATTTGGAGTAATAGCATTTTGGAGCTGAAAGGCCTTAACTTTAGAAACTATGAATACAGAAATTATTAATCATTCCATTCCATCAAGCAGGATGTAAGGTCCAGGGTGTGGAGAATTCCAGAAAGATCTGCTCCTGTGCCTTCATGTAGCATTTCCGGGGTAGCCCAAGCCTCTCTGCTTAGAGTCAATCTCTTTTATATTAGTACGTTGATGTTTGGTAGTTCCTCCCAGGTCAGAAATATATGACCACAACAGAACAGAAGGAACAATAGTGTGTCCTATGAGTAAGGAGCACTACATAAGGGGCAGATGACTAGAGCAGAGGGGGAAATTGAGACACGTGTTATTCTAGCAGCTTTAAAGGAGCCGCAATGAGGCTTTTTCGAGGGTAGCTAGTAGAGATACTTTGAGAGTAAACTCTGTAGCCATGTGCCTTTGATCTCCAGATCTGCCACCACCTTTAACAGTATGGTCTCGATAAAGACCTTTCACCACCTTGCATTCCACTTTCTCTGTGTGTCCTGAATATGCATCTCATGGATTCTAAGACCTAAAGGGTTAATGCTCTCAGAACAGTCTCTGAATACAAGAACATTCAACAGACAAGCCACTGCTTTTCCATCAGAATATTTGAATATGAGCTATAGACAACCGAGCTTGTCAGTTAAAATAGCCTTTCTTCTACAGATGGAGTTGGGAGAGTCTGATATTTAGATAAAGGAAGTGGAAAGGCAAAAGTTAACAAATGGACCTATAACACTGGCAACATAGTTGTCAGTTACCTTGGCAGATTTTTCTGTAGGAGAGACTGGAAGGGAAGTGAATGTATATTGAAAATATTTTGAGGCACATTTTTGTGTACAATCAATAAGAGCCAGAAACCCTTATTTACCTAACAAGTAAAAATAAGCTGTCATTTGCTTTTCATTGTTAAAAAAAGTTATATTACAGAAATGCTGCACATTTTACACAGGATTTTTTTTTTAGAAACTTAAATGTCCTTCAAAAAATCAATAACTTGAATGCTTTCATTCTCATCAATCCTAAGTAATAATAGGTGCCTTTTAAAGTCTACTGTATGACAGACACATTCGGTGAGTTTGTATATACTAGCCTGTGTTCAAGTGGTATGTGTCATGCCAGACACTGCTGCAAATATACATAATAAAGCAAGGGAGCAGAATCTGTGGAGAATGCAGCTCGTACCCTGGAGGGAGGAATCTAGGCAGGAAGCAAATAAGCCAATGCAGAGCAGAATGTGTGAATCCATAAATGCAGCAAGGAAAGAAGATAGGCACGCTGGGCATGTGATAAAAGCTGCAGTTTTATGTGGGGTCGTTTGGGAGAGCCTCACTGAGAATCTGACATTTGGAAATGATGGAGGAACAAGCCATGGGCTGTTTTGAAGATCTTTCCAGATAGAAGGACTGGACTGTGTTGTTGGCTGGAGAACAGCCAGGAAGCACTGGAGTGGTGGCAGAGGGAGACACTACTAGAGGACAGTTAGAGAGATGTGGGTGAGACAGCAAGCTCTTGTGTATGTGACTGTGGCAGTCCACTGGGGCAGTCCATGGGATAAGCATGGAAGAACTGCATGGCTTCCACGGAGAGGCAGAGACTGAAATTACATTTACAGCTTATTGTGTGACCCTTAAGCAGGGTTTTTTGACCTAACTGATACTTTGACCCTGGTCTGAAATTCTGTGACATGAACTTGGTGCCCGTTATGTAACTAGACCTTCATAAACACAAAGAAATGAATAAATTAGTATTAGGAGGAGGAGACTAAAGATGACTCGAAATTAGGTGGCTGTATGCTTTTGGAGCAAATCGTCAGGCTTATTGGTGAATTGCTTTGAAAACTAAGAACTTTTCACGTATTTCTGTCACAGGGTTGAGAAAGGTGGATGGTTCTCCTAAGAATCTTTTGCTTCTGTTGTGATTCTGAGTCAGGAAGGATGTGGGTGATTTGAGCGTCATGGACCACCTGCTTTGCTTCTCTGTTCTCTTTGTCAGTCTTAGGCTTTGGCCAGGAACATAAAGCTGGAGACGGCAGCTACTCCCCTGTCATGGTGACAGCCCTCTTGGGCTATTCCTTCCTTCTGGAGGCTTAGATGGTATGTGTGAACAGGCGCTGCTTGAGCTAATGCCGAATCTGGGTCCATGCCAACCCTGTAAGATGCTAGCACACCTTATTCTGTTTCTAAGCCATGCTTTTGTGAAGCCTGCCCGAGCTTTTCATCTAGCAGCTATGTGTTTATCAAAAAGAACATTCCAGTGATAGCAGGTAAGCCCCAACAGCCAGAATTATATGATGACTCGGGAAGGATTTTGAATTATTGTGTTTGCAGGTCTGCACTTAATAAATTTTCTTTAAGATAAAGGCTATGCATAGCCTTAGAGAAATTAGTTTTGGTGATAACAGAGGAGAAATCTAATAAAAGTGTTCATTTGAAGATGGAAGTATTAGTGATTATGTTCTCTGTATATTTAGAGTTGGGTTTACAGGATAAAGGGAGAGAGCTGATGAGGCAATGCTAGTTTCAGAATATCACTAAGAACTAAGAATATCCTGGCCTTTAGCCCTTCAGGAGAGAGACTCTTCTAATGCTAAGCAGAGACTTATCCTTTAATAGCAGCCGTAAACAAGGCCAGGAGCCAGCAGAGCAGCTGGCTCCATGAGGATGCTTCGTTCTAGTCCGATGAACATTAAGTACTGAAATGTGCTGGCAAAAGCAGCTACTGCTTACCATGCCTGACTGTTGGCAGTTAAAAATAAGGCCTGTGTGGTAGGATGAGCATTTGAACTGTTACCTCAGGATGCTCAGAGACTGAGGCGATTGATAGTTCAGACTGCCCAGAAAGCTATGTGTATGTTTTAACCTTATCTACGTTCCCAGCTCCTTTTTTGTTCCTGTACATTTTCCTATAGATTGATTCTCATTACCTCCATTTTTCCATGGTGACATCTGACTCCAAAACTAAGTGACAGGAACAGGCCAACCCTGATGTGACATGGTTGTTTATGACAACAACAGGTGGGGCTAACATTCACGTACTGTTTACCAAGGTGGACTTGGCCCTCAGCAGCGCTAAAGTGGGCAGGCAGGAGTTAGTATTCGACACTGGTAATAAGTAAGCAGGGGGCTGTGTCTGGCCATGGAATGGAGGGCAGCCGCCTGACCCCAAGTTCTAAGCTTGCTATTTTTGCATGGTCCCCTAGAGCTGTTTTGAAGATCTGCTCAGAGTTTTAGTTGGTTGTTGTGTGGATAATTCAAACTATGTGTTGAATACAGAGAATGCTGATTGAAACCTGCACCGCACCTCCCCCCCCCCCAAGGCCTCCACACAACCGCTGGTCCCATGTTGCACTGTCTGAAGAGAAAGGATCCGTTGCTGCAAGCGAAGGGGAAGCCAGCAGTGCTGCTCCGCAGAATGCAGTCATTCTGCTTCTTCCCTCTTCCCTCCTAGGTTTTCTTTCCATTTTCCTTTTGTCAGTATCTTTTTAAAATCTGCTTATGCTCTTCCTAGTCCAGCTTTGCTTCCAGAATTTTTCTTCTATGTTATGTCTTATGTTTTGACAAAACTTCACTGTCTTACCTATAATTTCCTTCCAAACCCCATGTGGAGAAATGGAGGCTTCAGACTGTGTGTGGGTTGAAGATATCCAGGCCACTCTTCCTTGTGAACTCAAGCAGAAGTAGAGACTCTCTTACTGTTAATGTGCAATGAGAAGAGAATGAAGTGAAAAGCCAGTGAGATGGTACAGTGGCTAAACCCACTGAGTTCTATCCCTGGAACCCTGCATAAAGGTGGAAAGAAAGAACTAATTCCATGGGACAGTCTTCTGACCACCGCACATGACATGTGCTTCCGTGCCCATGACACACACTAAATAGAATGTGGTTTATTAAAAAATAAAACTGAGAGAGGCAAGGGACCTCATACTGTGTTTGTATCGGGTGTGTGATGGCGGCATCGTGGTGTGTTACTTTGGTACTTTGCATTGTTGGGTCGTATTCCAGGGTGGATGCACTGCAGTTCACATGAATCTGTGTCATTGCCGGTACCTGGTTGAAGTCAATAAAGTGCTCACACATGTTCTGAAGTGGTGAGGGAATAGATTCTCACTTCTTAAGGGTGTATAGTCCTGAATGCTTCCAGTTTCCCAAAAGTCTTTACCTTCTGATTATAGTGGAGACTCCAAGGTTGGGTCACATTGCATCAAAGTTCTTTTAAATCTATTTTGTATTGTCAGACTTTTAATTTTTTATTTTTGGCAATTCTAGAATTATTTAATTTAATGGATTTTGGTTTGTGTTTCTGTAATGGCTACTGCTGTTTAGACATTGTGTACATCCAATTTTTTGGCTTTTTTTTTTTTTTTTGTAAATTGTCCATTGAAATTTCAAGCCTTTTCTTTAGTTTATTTGGCTTTATTGAAGTTTTTAAAGATAATCTGAAATTAAGTCTTTTATTAGACATGTCTTTGCAAATATTTTCTCTTATTGTGTAACTCTTTACTGTCTTAATGGTATCTTCCAAAAAGTCAAAAGTTTTTTATTTTAATGAAGTACAATGTATTATCTAAGCATACATGTACATTTCATATTCAGTTAAAAACCCAAATCATGATCATTTTCTCCTGAAAGTGTTACAGTTCAGTGTTTATACTCAGGTTTATATTCCCCTTCAGGCCAGTACAAGGCAGACAGTACAGGGCTCAAGATCCTTTCTTCCTCCCCATCCTCAATTCCTCCTGAGGATGTCCAAAAATTGTTCCTATTCATTGAGAGATTTTTATGTTTTGTAAGTTAAATATGCATCTATCTCTGTATCTTGCTCTTGTTCTATACTCTTTGCTCTGTTTTCTTTCTATTTCTAACCTCAGACCGCACAGCCTGGATATGTGCAGTGTTGTATATTATGAAAGTCACATGTTCCAATCTTATTCTTTATGAAAAATGCTCTTGGCTTTTGCATTTTCTGTGCATTTGATGATCAGTTTCTGCAAAGAGCCTTCTGGTTGGGATTATCTTGATTCTTTAGCTCAGTATGAAGTTAATGAGTGCTGTATCAACAGTAAATCCCATCCATGGGCACTGCAGAGATTTTTGTCCTTATTTTCTTAGCAATGTTCTAAAGTTATCAATGTAAAATATTCTCTATTATTTTTTTTAGATTTTTAAATAAGTATTTTAATGCATTACGAAAGTTTTAAAAATTAATTGTACTTTAAATTATTCCCTGGTAGTAGTGTATAGACATATGATCAATTGATGCATGTTTCTGTATGTTTTTGTCTGAAAAAGTCACTGTCCTCAGAGCTTTTTCATGCTTTGAAAATTTTACACAAGCTAACCATGTTTGTGCTGAAGGAAAACTGTTTTTTATTTTATAAGCCAAACTACTTTCTATTTTTTGCTCTCAAGTACATTGACTGCAACTTGAAATACCATCTTCCCTTGTTAGGTCAGGTATAGAATCTTTTCCATGTGCCCATTAGATTTAGGGCATTACTTTCTAATTTTACTCATGAGAAAATCATTTACTATCTTATGACTAGTTGTTGACATTTGTCAAATGCTGTCCTTGCACCAGTTGACATGATCACATGATTTTCTTCTATAAATGATAAATTCAGCAATTTGCTTTGGTCGATATCAGAGAATTTAATCAGCTTTGCATTACTAGAATGACCACTCTTGTTTGTAGTGTTGTTTTTACATGTCGCCAGTCAATTTACTAATATTTTATTGAAGATTTTGTGTGCATGTTCAAAAGTATATTTTGTTTTTGTGTTCTGATTCTTGTTTATTGGTTACTATTTTGTCTAGTTTTAATATAAAATAGTGATTATTTTGTAGAAAAAGAGTGGGGAATGTTTCTTAATCTTTTGTTTTTTTTGGGGGGGGAGAATTATTCTTATCTGATGTTATTCCTTCCTCAGATGTCTACTGTAATTTGTGTTGAGTTTAGATGGGAATAGAGATGTATGCTGAAGAGGAAAGAAGAATACAGCAGTTTTAAAATATAACTGTGGGCTTTCCCTATTTCTCACATCAGTTCTGTCACTGTTTCTTTGGAGATAATGTCCCATGTACTTTGACGCATCAGATGTGTGCATTTGCATTGAGTTTGCCCTTGTACCTTTCAAGCTGACCACTGATGATTGCGCAATAATCCTTTGGAGTTGATTGCGTGTGATAGACTTTTGTTGTCATCTTGCTAATGTTTTTCTGTAAACTTTTTCAATAATTTTATAGCCACTTCAAGTCTCTTTTGTCGTATATCTGCTTAAGATATCTTTAAAAATCTTCTACCTTTAACTGAATTTATTGTATTTGAAAGGATTCCTTTTTAATCACATGTAGTTAGTTTACATTTCCTAATCTATTCTTTAAAAACCTCAGTCTTTTGTTATATTTCAGATCATTTACATTTATTGTAATTACTAATGTTTTAATTATAGTCTATTTCATTATTTATTTTCATTTCCTTGTATTTTTTGTTCCATGAAACTTCTTTTAATTTCTTCCAAATTACTTTAATATTTTGTAACCCATTTTATCTGTTGTGTTTTTAGCTTCCCAGTAGTTTAAATGATGTTCCAGCATATATAAACATGTTTCACCATCTACGCGGAAACCCTATGTTATCATTTAGGTTACACTGAACAAACCTTACTATCATATAGGCCCTTTTACTATCTTTGTGTTGTGATTGTCTTAACATAGGAAATCTATGCATATTTAGATAATTTTAAAGTATTTTAACCATTAGAAGAATGATTACCCAAAGATGTCTATGTCCTAAACTCTAGAAACTGCATATGCTAATTTACATGGCCAATGGATTTTGCACTTGTCATTAAGACTAAGAAAGAGTGATTATACTGGGTTATGTAAATGGTTCTAATATTATTGCACAAATCCTGTAAGATCAGAGAAATTTCCAAGTTTTATTTGCAGAACTGGAGAGAATATAATAGGACTTTCCTTACTGTGGTGTAGAGGAATTTTAATTCAGAACATGGCTGCCCTGGCAAGAGATCACATCCAAATACCTTCTAGGTCTGTGTGATCTGCCTGGAATATAAACACACCTTTAACCCAGGAGACTGAGGCAATCAGATCTCTGAGTTTAAGGCCATCATGGTATAGAGCAAGTATCAGGTAAAGAAAAGCTTAAAATGTGGTGGTATATGCCTTCAATCCTAAAAAATGAAAGCAGGGATAGTTTGCAGAAGGAAGAACTCATGTTTGAAAGTGATGCCTAATTGAGTGGCAGGAAAGGTGATGAATCAGAGGAAGACTTGACAGAATAGGATACACCCAACTCTCAAGAGAAGAGAGAGGAAAAGGAAGCTACTTAAGGGGCAATACAGAGAAGAGGCAGTTTTACTGGGACAGTAATGGAGAGATGGGTTGCAGAGAAGGAGAAATCAGGTGAAAACTGAGTGAGCCAGAGAACAAGAAGGAGCCAGAAGATTAGAAAAGATTGCTGGGGTTAGTTTTAGGCCAAGCAGAACAATTCAGAGGCTAAAAGAGGAGCCAGATTGAATAAGCTAGCTGGGAGAGGAGTTTGAGCCAGAACAGCTGAGTTGAACCAGCCAGCTAAGAGCTCAGTAAGAACAAGAAAAGATGAGTTTATTAAGCAGTAAGTCTCAGAGGCTGAAAACATTCTAGGCCTCCATTAGATTGTATGGAGGCTAGAAGCTTCCAGGACTAGGCCTAGGTTAGCAGACAGAGGCAGTAAGCCTCCGGGACAATGACTGAAACAGGCAAATAAAAGTTCCTTTTACACTGGGTGGCTGTAAAGACAGAAAGCAAGGGGTACACTGTGTTAAAAAAAAAAAAAAGGCAATGCTTAAATAGATCTATCCTATCAAGCTTGCAGAATGGATAGAGTCTTTTCTTCCTTCTTGATATGGCAAATGTCTTTTTAATTATGCCAAGGTCCCTTTACTTGTCAGACCGAGCGTGTATATCTCACATTTCTAGCTTCCGTCATAGTTCAGTATTTAGTGTGTATGATAAAATAGGCATTGTCGTAGGTCTCCTATGGAGTCCCACTTCCTCCCAATCACTGCACCAGCACCACTTCTCCTGCCAAGTTACATCCTCTTCTAGCCTGTTGGGGGATTAGTTCCCTTATGAATAAAATGACAGACATTAATGCGTGCCAATGGAGAGAGAGAGGACCTTTTTAAAGTCTAGTATGGCCAACCATTTTCTATTAAAATTTTATTTTGTGGCCAATTTATATGTTTATTAATTCATGGATGAATGACAATGTCTCATATAACCTAAGCCGGTCTTGAACTCATGATATAGTGGAAGATGACCTTGAACTTCTGATCATTTATCTTCTGAGTATTGGGATTATATGTATGACATGATGTCCATCTTTATGGGGTGCTACTGGTAGAGCCCGCTGCATGCTGGGCCAGCAGTCTTGTAATGAATACATTTTTAATAGACATAGTAGACAGTAAATCAGAAAATCAACTGGTTCAAACAACATAAAATTTGTTATTGGTCATTTTTCTAAGAGTCTAAAGTGAGTCTTACTGTGCTAAACCGGGTTCATGAAAACACTGCTCTTTGCCAGAGGTTCTGGGAGAGAGGGTTCTTTGCCCCTTTCTGTACCTAGAGTCTGCTTGAACTCCTTGGCTCACAGATCTTCTCTATTTTCTTGTCTTCATGTTCAGCATCAGCAGGCAGAGTCTTCCCATACCGCTTCACTCTCATTCACCTTTCGATTCCTCTTCTTCCACATAGAAGAATGTTGTCAGAATCCTGTGCTTGTGTCTCTACTCGCATTTCTCCTCTCACTTCTCTTTCAATAGTAATTTAAGTAGCAGAACTTACTAACATGCATTTTGTGCAGCCTTTGTTGATATTATTGCAGTTTAATATTTGAATGCACTATTGTAGAAAGGTTTTTAATTCATCCAGGAAATGGGTTTCCTTTTAATTTATTTTATTTGGTGTATTTTAGCAAATTTGAGATGTTGCATAACTGTCCCTAAGTCATAACATGTAAATATTAGAATAGTTCTCAAAGTTTGTAAGTCTTAGTATTTATTGTAAAATTTGATTAAAAGGGGATTAACAGGTAACTTAACTTTCCAAAATTCTGATTCCCCCCTTAAAAATTCCAAGAACTAAAGTAAACATGTCTTTTTTTTTTATCACTGTTGTGATGTATACAGCAGTGTCTGAAGTAATGTATGCAATGTGTAAGATGCCCCGTTCTGCTAGAGCCTCAGACCACCTGGTAGCATTTTACTCCTGTAGTTGGGTCAGGTCTGTTAAAAGCAGATGCCGTCGATTAATTGGAGGAGGGTTCAGAACTCTGTAGGAACAGATTAGAATTTTACTCACTCTAGAACTCTTTAACTTACTCATGATGAAATATAACGGACTTAAAAATTCACTGCAAAATTTAAGTAGAATTCGAAAAATACATGTGCCATTGATTTTTGTATGTATTAATTTGGTCTTCTAAAAATCACACATAACCCCATGCTTTTAGTCCTAAATATGTATTAGTAGTGAGTGCGGTCAACAGTGGGGTGGGGCATCTCAGTCTTCCGCTAATGAAAATGCATCCATCCACCTACCTATCTACCTACCTACCCACCAATAAATTATTCATCCATCATCCATCCATCCACAACCTACCCACCATTGTCCGTCCACCCACCCATCCATCCATCCATCCATCCATCCATCCATCCATCCATCCATCCATCCATCCATCCATCCATCCATCCATCCATCCATCATCTTATCTGCATCATCTTTCATTTCCCTTCAACCCTTGCTACTTTGTGGGGTTCTGGACCTGAGCGCCAGTGGTCCTGGAGCTGTCCAGCAGCTCCTGGTTCCTGGCTAAGTTCTGTGTGCAGTCTGTGCCTGGAGGCTCTCCAGCGCCCCGCCCTGGGCAGAGATTCTCTTAGGCAGGGCTGGCCAGGCTTCCCCCGCTCACCACCTATCTCAGCCTGTCTCCTTCTTCTGTCCAGCTTCACCTAGGAGTCCTGGGTGCTTTGGCGGGGTTCCTTTTCCCGCCCGGGAGGGGGTGCCCTGCGCCTGGGGCTGCCTAGCAGCGGGAGAGTCTGAGTGCGGGTTTCCCTCTTTTGCCCGAGGCGGCCGGGTGCCTTTCTTTGCCACCTCGCCTCCTGCGGCTGGGTGGTCCTTTCTCTCCGCCGGGCTTTGGAGACACGCGCCCGATTTCGAGGGGTGAGAGCAAACGCCGCCTATCAACTTGGCACCTGGCATTGAGATCCCAGGATCCAGACCGGAGGCTGCGGTCACGGGTGGGCAAGGGTGGTGGAGGAAGGCTGTGGGCCAGGCTGGCTGACCCCGCGCTGCGTGTGCGGGGGATCGGGGGTGGGGTGGGGGGAGAGGCGCCCCGCCCGCGCCCCGGCTCGCGCCCCGCCCTCCCGGAGCGGTCTCGGCGGCTCCAGGCTCTCGCCATTGTCTCCGCCTTTCCAACAGGTTCGGGCGCGGGAGCGCGGGCGGGTGCGGGGCGGCCCGGCCCGGCTTTCCCGGGGCCGCCTCCCTTTCTCCGCGTGCGCTCCCGGGCCGCGTGGCTCGGCGGGGCGCCGCTCGGTGCAGGTCCCCTCGGGTCCCGGAGAGCTTGACCCGGCTGCGGCCCGCCGCGTGCGGGAGCGATGCGTGCAGAGGCGGCTCCAAGTTCGGCGCGCAGCCCGGGGGGGCCGCCCCGCTGGGTCTTAGGCGTCTGAGCCGGGGAGGCGACGGCGAGGCGGTCGCAGGAGGGGCCGGCGCTGCCTTCGCGCTTCGCTCCCAGCACCTCTTGGTTTTTATCTTTATTTTTAAAGAGGGAGACGATGGACTGAGCCGATGCACGCCATGGAGTCCCGGGTGTTACTGAGAACGTTCTGCGTGATCCTCGGGCTCGGAGCGGGTGAGTGGCCGCCGTGCTGGGCCGGGATGCTCCGCTCCGTGGGGTCGCCGCTCCGTCTGCCCCCTGGGTTGGGGAGCTCTGGAGGCGCGGGTTTGCAGTTGGGTCCCCTCCGTGCTTTTCCTGGGGACAGCGAGGCGGGGTACACCCTCAGGGTCTGTGGCTGAAGGGGAACTTTGCACAGAGAGGGGCTTAAAGTAGGTCACGGGAATGGGACCCAGCGCTCTGCTATTTTAAGCTTGACAGCGTGTCCAGGTAAGGATCTCCCGGTGCAGGAACACTCGCCTCTTGTGAGCGCTTCCCAGTACTGTCGCCAAGACCCGTTCCAGGCTGCTGTGAAGGCTTGCATTTTAATGGCCCCTTTTCTTTCTCTCCTACCCCTCCTCACTCCCGGCAGCTTGGGGGCTTGGTGTGGACCCCTCTCTACAGATTGACGTCTTAACAGAGTTAGAACTTGGGGAGTCCACGGCTGGAGTGCGCCAAGTCCCGGGACTGCATAATGGGACGAAAGCCTTTCTCTTCCAAGGTAGGGAGGGCCCAGTGCGAAGCTCCCTGTGCAGTGGGGCGGGGGCGGGGCGGGGGCGGCTGGGGGTAGCTGGCCCTGTGGTTCCTGCTAACTTGGCATTCAAGCTGGGCGGAGGGTCCTAGCTGGGGCGAGGGGTCCGTGTGCGCCCAGAGCCAGGCTCTTTTAAAGTAATTTTTTCCCCCTCGTTTCCCGCGCCCTCCTCCTCCTCACTTGGTGCACTTGGCGGTTCTGATAGATAGTGCCTTAATTACCGACTAGAAACTCTAGAGGCAGATGGGTGATTTGGGCGTCTGGGGAACAATAAATTGTAACACAAACGCCTCATTTGGGCAGAATGGATTTGGGAAGGAAACAAGATAGCTCAGTCTTGGTTAAAATACTGACCTCCCAAAGTTTTGGTGCCGTGGTGCCCGCTGAGAGGAATTTCTTTACGGTATTTTTACTGCACAAAAATCACTGTACTTGAAGAAAGACCACCATGGAAAGCTCCCCATTCTTTCTTCTCCGCCAGTGGCAAGGGGAAGGGAATGACACTGTTAAAATTAGTTTGAAATCATGTCAATGGGATGTTCACCAGAAGAATAGCCCCCTATCACCATAATTGTATATGTAGGATTTAAAAAGTTTTTTTCTTTTTGGATATATTATATATTGGTATTCATAAACGTCATATTTCAAATTAAATTCAAATATGCTGTTCAGACAAAACTACATTCCAGTAAAAACAGCCACCGAATTGATTTAGTAGAGCTTTTGAAGACTTCTCAGCTTGTGGAAAGGTGCTTAGCTTGAGGGGCTAAAAGGTGGCTAAACTGTCTTTATGGCGAAGGACAGAGGAAGGTGTGAGGGGCAAGGTTTGGTTTCCTATCTCCAGCGGATCAAGGCGACCACCCCCACCGCACACGGGTTTTCTTTTGCTCTTGGGAGCAATGGTCTGAAAAAAAAAGTCTGCAACTTATAATTACAGAAGCGTTGGCTATGAAAAATGCAACTAACCCAGCACATCTGCCAACCAGAAGCAGGCACAAGATGCAGCTTAGATGTTTCTGTGGTGGCGCTGTTGCCTCATAGAGCTGGAGTGCCACCATGGACAGCAGCCCAGACGCTCTGTAGGCAAAGGCAGAAACTGACATGTGTTGCTTTTAAGAGGAGTTTGTTTTTTATAAGAAATTAAAATGTAAGCTTGTTAAAAACAGGATTTCAGTTAAAGTTCTTAATTCGTGCTTTTATTGTGGCAAGTGTTTAGGATATCTTCTTTACTTTCAGATGCTTTGTGGAGGGTGGGGCTGGGATACTGAAAACAATGACCAAATATAATCAAGGAAGTAGAGCTCAATTGTCAGTAAAAATTCAGAGTTGAATAGAAATGTAATTAGGTATAGGCTTTTGACTTATGTTATGCATTATTTCTGTCTTTGATTTTTTTTTTTTAGTCTCTGCAGAAAAGGAGCTGAGTTATTTCAGGACTTGACAGGTTGAGTAAAGAAAGCTTTACAAGCCAAGTTTCTAACAATCAAAACACATTGTATTGAATTGTTTTGATAACCTCAAAGGTTTTTTTTAGACTTCTTAAGAATACTAGCTTCCTATACAGGGTTTCTGTCTCCCACAAGTAGAAACCCCCAGAAATGTACATTTTATGTGAGAAAATTACCCAATTACATATTGGACAATTTGACAGTTTCTAGGCAATAGTCTCAGGCCACAGGCTTCTTTTCCTGGTTAATTTAAAACCTATTTATTTTTATATAAATAGTCAGCTTCTTTAAGGTACACATCATGCTAAAAAAATACAAGGCAAATGCCATATATTTTCTTTGAATTGTCCTCAGCTGGTGGGAATCAATTTTCACTGGTGAACTTCTTTTGTTTCCTAGCCAATACCAAGCTCAATATTAGAAAGAGAAAATGCTTTGTAAATATAGTTTTCACTCAAAGATGTGAAATTGCACTTCCTGCCTCATTATGAAAATCACTTTCTGTATTAATCCCTATTTGCTGTCTACTGTGCCTTGTAAGGCAAATATTACTGATATATTGATTGCACTTTAATAATTTCTCTTGCTCTAAATTTGAATTCTGAAGTCAACGACAAGTGTCCTGAGACTGGTGGTGGTTCTGCATTGCCTTGGAAAGGTCTCAGATGCTAAGCAAACAGTGTGCTTGTTAAGAACTCAGTCCTGCATTGTGCTGTTTCACTGGATTCTGTGGGGTTTAGAGAGACAAAAAACATTCAAACAGTGAGGAGTTTAGAGGTTCCATTTATAGTGAATTGAGAATGCTGCCAGTGCTTTTATATAGTGTGTAAAATGTCATAGCAGGAATAGAAACAAATTACAAAACCCAGGAGATGCTCACTGATTTCATACAAACTTCATGTACAAGCTTTCTGTAATAACAGATATATTTCAAGCAAGGGGAAGTGATTTCTGAACCATCAGTTGCTTCTCCAACAGATAACGAAACTACCTTTCTGTTTCTTCACATTGAAATGAGAAATCTCAAAGTATGTTTGCATCATGACTCTTACATATTTAACATTTTTCATTTTTGGCTACTTCATTTTTCTCTTTCTGATTTCTGATATATATGCTCTTCAGTGTTTTGAAGCTATGAATCCTTTTTGTAAATTACTATGAAATATGAATCTATTACCTAACATTTTGTTTTATAGTCATAGTAAACCTATACTTCCAAATCATAACTTTTTATTGTAACAGCTACCATAATATCACAACACTGTTTTAGTCTTGCTTAAATTTGATTTATAGTTGCTCTGAAAATGCGATGAGATTTTAAATTTAATCATTCCTTAATACATGTGGATTAGTATTTATGCTTGTTATAATAATTACTTAGTATGTCTGGGCAGTGGTTTGAGGTTCTAGTCATTCTGGCTGTAATCTGACACATAGCCAAAAAAAAAAAAAAAAAAGAAAGAAAGAAAAAGAAAACAGATAAAACCAAACTACACTTATTACGCTTTTAAAGTATAGGAGTGTGTGCTGGCAGTGAAAACCTTTGCAGCATGGTATAAGGAGCTTCAGCTCTGAGGATGTTGCAGGTGTGAGTTGAGTTCTCCATCCCTTGCTTTGGAGCCTAGCTAGTGTTTTGCCAGATAATAATCACAGTAATTTTCTTCTCTCTGTGTACATGAGATACCAAAGGGAAGAAAGCACACACATAAAGTTAACATGGGTTTTAGCTCTTTGATCGTAATAAATCATCCAGGCTCCTAAAATAGATAATCTCATCTGTTTTCTTATGCAAATGCCTTCTGAAGTGTTTGTAGATTGTATAATCTCATTAACCCCTGAAGGGTAGATAAAATCAAAACATTTTCCCCCTTATTTGATAATTTAAAAGTAAACTTAGTAATTCTTCTTAAAGAACTTTTACATTTAGGAGGAAAAAAGTGTTCATAGGTATTTGGTGGTAGGCCAGTTTTGCCGGTAGGTGACTTTTTTACAGTAGGAAAGAGGTGATGAGGGATTGTCTTCAGTGAGTGTATAAGCTACACCTCTCACTGGGGTGAAAAGACACCTGAAAAAGCAATTTGAAAGAATGATTAATTTTGGCCCCCATTTTGCAGGGGAAGTCACAGTGACAAGAAGGGCTGTGTGTATGGCATGAGGAGCATGAGGAGGTGAGGGGACAGACATTTTTGTGCATAGGAATCAGAGAGAGATGAGTGTGGGTGTTTTCAGTTTACTTTATTCCATTTTCCTGTCTATCAGTATTAGGCCACAGTTCCTGGGCCACCCACGTTCATGGTGGGTCTTTCTTAGTTAAACTTCATGAGAAACATCCTCTCAGATACAAAGAGAGGTATGTCTCTATCTCTGGTAATCCCAACTCCAGTTGACAGTGAAGTTTAATGATCATAGTTGGCATCTGTGAGTTTCAGGTAACAGCCCTAGATGCTTGTTGATAGAGTACAATAACACAGTGATTTAGAGATGAACTCAGAAACCAGGTAGCCCCAGGTGGAATGTTACAAGTTATGCTCCAAGGACAAGGGTACTTATTTTTCTGAGCTTTAGTACTCTTGATGATAAAATGAATGCTGTTATAAATTAAGTTCATTCATCTAAATTATTGTTTTACAAGCTATACTTTGGGGTGTTAGGTATGTAGCATATCAAGAAGTTAAAGCTTCATAGTTACTTACAATTAGAAACCAAACAACCAAAGATAGAATAGCTTAATCATTATCAGGATAAATTACATGAAAAATTGGGAGTACAATGGGGGTCTGTGTTCTAGTTCAGGGAGGCTCAAGGTGAGAGAGATCTCTTTGAAGAATCATTTACAGTGATAGCTAAAGGATATGTATATCCTTTACATTTATGAATATATAACATATATAAAGGATATATAATATATGTACATTATATATATATATATATGCTGTGGGGATTCAAAGAAGAAAAAGAAGGAGGAGAAAAAGAAGAAGAAGAAGAAGAAGAAGAAGAAGAAGAAGAAGAAGAAGAAGAAGAAAAAGAAGAAGAAAAAGAAGAAGAAGAAGAATACAAAGAGAACATGAACAAATAGCATATCTCAGGCCCAGAATGAACATAATGCACTGGAAATGAAAGAAATCTATAAGATTGGAGATACAGAGGTAGTGGTATAACAAGACATAAATGTGTAAAGCAGGGGCCAGCACTCCATGTAGAGCACACCAACATAGCATAATTGGAAAGTTAACATTGTACAAAGATGCTTTGTGTAGGTGGAATGAGGGCAAGCTAGAGGGGCTGCATACTTTTAACGGCTGGAACCTGAGAGCTTTGTTATGCCATGGGGACATTAAGGTTGCTCATGCACTCACCTAAATGATCTGCCAGGACTGTCTACATAAGCCTTATGTAGTCTACAGAGTCATCCGCAGAGTGCTGTGTGAGAAAGACTAGCCCAGCCATTGCTGCCTTTGAAGACGGAAGTGGGCCAGGAGCACAGGAGGTCTCCAGGTACTTGAAAAGACAAGGAAACGGCTTCCCCGTTGAGCTATGAGAAGGAATACAAGCTATTTTCAGCTTGGTTTTTGTCCAGTGAAACTAATTTTGGACTTCCGACCTCCTGAATTGTGAAATGATAAATATAGCAATAACTGATAAATATTGCCATGTTTTGTGGCGGTTTATCAGCAATACACAACTACTGTATTTTGTTGCATAGACGTGGCTGCTTCTGTAAGAAATACATAAATGTGGGGAGGTGGCTTTGACATTGGGCATTGGGAAGACAGAGTTTTGGGAAGTGTGTCAAGGCTTCTGTTTTTAGGCTTCATATTGGCTGTAGTGCTTACTCTCTTAGGATCTTTTAAATTCTGTGTGACCAGTTTCAATGTGTCCTCTTTCACTTCCGATTTGTTTCCTTTGAATATGTTTTTGCTTACTTCAGCTGAAGTTATGTCAGTGCTGCTTATATTTACAAAACCTCCGTAGGTCTCAGATTATTTTATCTGTTTGTTTTCTGCTCCCAGCTCTCATTTTTCTGTCTGTCTGTCTGTCTCTCTGTTTTCCAATCCTCAATGTCCATTTCTTCTGTTCCCTTTGAGCTTCGTTTGTTATTCTTTTTCTAGGTCACTGAGATTCTGCTCTGGTAAGGGACATTCCTCATGGGTGGCTCCTCTCTCTTCCTATGGCAGAAAGGCAACACCATCTCCTTTCAACCTCTTGTGTAACCACATTAATTTTTTTCAGAGAGGAAGGAGTGCTCAGGACTTGCTGCTCTCCCAAGTGCCTCCATCAATACTGTCACTGTAGCTTTTACATTTCAGCAGCATCTTTTGAAAAGACACGTATATTCAAACCTTGGCAATGCCACCATGTCTGAGAAAGATGTAATATGATATGGTATTTGATATGACTACTGGGTTTCTGACCCCTGATATCATGCATTGCCTGGTTTCCGAGGCCTAGCTAAGAAATCTCCACTGGAGCCCTGTTACCCTGCAGCACTTTTTTTCTGAGCACTGGACAAACAAGCATCATGGGTGACACTGGGGTCTGCTGCTTCCTTGACCAGCAGCCCACCCGACTCGGACAACAGCTGCAGTGGCCCGTGAGTGCCATGAAGGCCAAAACACTATTTCCTTAGGCACCTTGTGCAAGTGTGGAACCTTGGGCCTCTCTTTTCAAACAAAATCTTTCAAATAAGTTTGCTGTTTTTACATTGTTGAGACTGTGATGGATGAAATTTTGCTTATTCGTCAAATGCCTTTAAGGCATCTTTTCTATTGTTCTAGTAAAAGGCACTTCACTCACCCCCCCTGCCGTGTGTGTGAGTGTGTGTGTGTGTGTGTGTGTGTGTGTGTGTGTGTGTGTGTGCATGCCGATGCATGCTTGTAGAAGACAGAGAATAGCTTGTGGGAATTGAGCCTCTCCTATCATAGGGTTCCCAGAGACTGAACTTGGATTGTCAGGTTTGGCATCAGGCTTCTTTTACCTTTTCTGTCTTTTGGTATTTCTTGAAGTGTGGTGAGTTTCTTCAAAACAATTGTGTACGCAAGCTTTTGTCAATTTAACCTAAGCTGGAGGAGTCTCCTGGGAAGCAGGAACCTCAGTGAGGAATTGCCTCTATCAGATGTCCTCCAGGTATGTTGGTAGGAAATTTTTTGAATAATGATTGACATGAGATGGCCCTTCAACTGTCGGTGATGACACCCTTGGGCAAGCAGCCATTGGCTGTGTAAGGAAATTAGCTGAGCAAGCAAACCAGTAAGCAGTATTTCCCCATGGCCTCTGATTTAGTTCCTGTCTTTGTGTTCATGTTTTAACTTGCTGCCTTGGCTTCCCTTGATGATGGACTACTAATTGGAAGCCAAACAATACCTTTCTTCTCCCATCCTTGGTCAGTGCTTATCAGAGTAACAGAAAAAGCTAGAGCAATGATTATTCTTTTCTGGTTCAAGAACTTGAGGAATATTTTTATTTTCATAATGTTCTCTCTTTGGTATTCCCTGATTCTTGTTTTTGAGTGTGCATTTGAAGAAGGGGCTTATTCCCACCTCTGTAGATTTGCTTGTATGGGGAAGCCCTTCCTTGGCCAGAATGTCCAGAGATTCTGAGCAGGCCATTTGATGTTCTGTGTATGGTGTTCATGCTAGCGTTCTTGGTAGTGCTGTCCTACCATGTAGGTAGTCAGAACGCTTTTCTAGACCCAGTAGTGTGGCTCTAGATTGATTGACTATATAGGGAGGATCAAGATTCTGTGCTTACAGGAATGGCCTGGAGCCCAAGGCTACAGAGAATACTGGTTGTTGATTTGGGCCTGATATCTCTTTGTGGGGATTCTGAATCTGAGAGTACCAGCCTAAAAACCAATGCTGTGTGCTCTGTGATTGCTTCATATTGGGGTGTATCTAACTGGTCTAATTTTAGGACATTGGAGATCATCCTGGCACTACTAGGGGGTAGGGTATGTAAGATCCATGGATACCCAGGCCTTCAGCCCGAGTCTGTGAGTGCAGGCCTCCTATTTACCTTACTTTGGGATCTGGGTTTACCATGAAGATAGATCTGAAGTCCAACTTTGTCTAGCCAGTCTGAGCCTAGAGTCATGTGTTCTGGTCTGGTGACAGGATAGTCTGAGAGGCTCAGTCTGTAGGTACTAGACTAGATCCTGGGACCATGGAGGTCAGCTCAGTGTTTCATTTCACCAGGACAGGTCTGTTTGGGTATGTGTTGCCAAGGTGGTTCCCACCTCCCTTCCTTTCTTCTAAGAGAAGAATCTGAAGACATATTCTCCAAAGTTGGGGAGCATGTGGTAGGGGCATAAAACCACCCATGCTACCCTCTTCAGTATGTCTTTTAAGTTTTCTGTCCTGTCATCTGAGTCCTTTAACATCTCAGATGGTATTTTCACATGAGATTACTGTCCAAATTGGCGTTCTTTCTCTATACCAAGAATAGCACTTTTGATTCTTGGCTCACCATCTGGCTGATGTGCTGTTCCTAGGACTTTTGAACTGATTTGATTTATATGATAGGCTGGAGAGACGGCTCAGTTGTTATGAGAATGTCTGCTGTTATGAGGACCCGGGTTTGACTCCCAATCTCAGTAATCACTCACAACCATCTGTAACTCTAGTTTCAGGGGATATGTTTTTTTTTTTCTGGCCTCCTGCATACTGCATGTACAGTATGGTGTGTAGACATACATGCAGGAAAAACACTCAATACACATGAAATGCAAATAATAAATTTCAAACAAAAAATTTAAAAAAATTAAAAATTACATAATTTTAAAAATAATTAATTTGCTGTCCTAGTGGGAAAAGATTTGCTGTAGTTGGCAATCATGTGGACTTGTTTTCTTGTCAATTTTATGTAGACCTTCCACAGCTGGTAGACAGTGTAGTAGGTTGAATGATAATCTCCCAACTGTTCACACACAGACTTTCAGCACCTGTGGATGTTATTCCATACATCAGAGGAGATTTAAGCTTGAAGACAAATTAAGGTTATTTAGGTAGTCAGCTAGCTTTAAGAGGATTTTTCTTATATTAATATTATCTGGCCGATTTAGGCAATCAAAACTTTTACCCCGGTAGAGGGAGACATTTGAGTCACTGTCAATGTGACACATGAGAGTTGTTGTCTTTGAGGGTGGGAGCAGACATGAGCCAGGGAATGTGGACAGAGTCAGTAAGCTGTGAAGAGGCGGGAACACAAGCACTGCCAGCCCTGGCTTCTCTTCCTGAATCCCAGTTTGGATTTCTAATCCCTGGACTGTGAGGCAGAAAGTTTGTCTACTTTTGCCTCTGCTCTTGTGGTGATTTGGGACAGCATGAGGAGAGTAGTAGTGTCTACTTTGGACCTGAGAATTCGTGTATAATTGAATGCAACTTTTTTTTTTGAGCTCTCACCCAACTCTCACGACAGTTAAAATTATGTTAATCATTCTTCAAAGTAAATACAGAGTCTGTAATGGAATTTCTCCAGGATTTCTCCATGTGCTAATTCTGAGAACAATCGGTAAAACTGAGTGTCACTTAAAAAATGTCATTTCTTCTCCCCAAAATTAATCCAGGAGGTACAGTTAGAAGGGGAAAAGAAAGAAAGCACGGACATTTTGTCAATGGGTTAGGCTGTAATTATACTGCTGGGCACTCAGTGGCTATGGCAGCTCAGTGTTGACAAGAGCAACAGCAAATGCATGGGGCTCTGATGGATGCCACCTGGGTTTGACTTAGAGCTGCTGTAGCCATTTGGGAGGGCAGTGGTAGTACATGTCACGATCAAAGCTTCACTTGCTAATCACAGAGGTGATGAGTTACGCTTTGGCCAGGTTCTTGCAGGCACCTGTGCGTTCTCCTATTCTAGCTAATATCTGTCTGTCATTCAGTACTTACTAAGTTGTTAAGTGATGGCTCAGTCACAAGACATTAAGCCCTTATGGCTGTAACACACTTCCTGTTGATTTACTCCCACTTAGCACACAGCATATATTTCTTACTCTGCTTCTAGTTTAAGGAACTATAGGGGAAGGAAAGAGCAAAACATAGCTCCTATCTATCCCTTCTGAGCTTCTGAAGGTCACTGGAATCCTGGGCATGTAGACTCTGACCTGTTCTTGATGGTACCTCTGCCAACACTTTGTGGAAGAGAAGTGCTTCTCCCCTCCACCCCCCAAAGGGAAGATATGGAATGAGGGCTGAAAGTTCTACTCAGCTGGTCTTGACAAAGGAAAGAAATGATAATGTTAATTCCAAGTTAGTGTTCATATGCAGTAGCAGCTAGGAAGGAAGGCTCTGGAGAAGGGCATGCTGGGGTCCAGTGTTAGTTCCTTGTCAACTAGTTGCATGAACCTGATCATATTAAGGAGGTTGAGGCAGGGGGTTCACAAGTCTGAAGCTAGACTAGATAAGTCAATGAGACCTTGTGTCATGATGCATTCTTGCAAGGGAAAGAACAGGAGTATTCAGATGCACAGAGTGTGTCTATCTCTTTAGTAGACTACTTTGTTAGCACACAGTAGGACCCAGGTCTGCTGCAGGGCAACACAAGAAGAGCCTATGTAAATCACAGCTAGAAGGAATGACAAGTGCCAAAGAACAAAAGATGGGAACGATTCACATTCGTGTTACTGAAAGATAAACTAGATATACTCTGCTGTTTATAGTGACCAAATATTTGGACAGAAGAAAGAACGAGGCTCCTGGAATCTCCCCTAAGAAGCTTCTTCCAATCCAGAATAACAAAAGAAAGCATCTAATGGGCAAGTTGGGCTGTATTGTAGGTTTCTCTATTGCAATGATAAAGACCATGACCAAAAGCAAGCTGGGGAAGAAAGGCTTTGTTTGTCTTTCATATATCTATCACAGTCCATTGTTGAGGGAAGCCAGGGAAGGAGCAGAGGCAGGAACATGGAGGCAGGAATTGAAGCAGGGGCAATGGAGGAAGACTGCTTACTGGCTTGGTTTTCTTGGTCTTCTCAGCTTGCTTTCTTCTATGACTCAGGACCCACCTACCCATGGGAGGTATGATATGTGCCTGTTCCAGAAGTGTGACAACAGGGAGAAAGGCACTGTAGTTCCCCTCTGTAGACACCTTAACTTCTGGAGCACAGTCAGGTTGATCTTGAGTTTTCAGTCCTGTATTGTGGAGAGAATTGTTAAACATTCAGAAAAGAAGGGGAAACCACATTTACCTGGTTGGGCTGGGCTGTCATCCATGCTTGCTAGGGATTTGCTGTTTGGTATGCTATGGATGTAGCCTGTTGGTTGGATTTATCAGTGGAAGAGAACTGACAGAATGAGACAGCATTCGATTGGCTTCCATCACATGATCCAGGTAGTCCATCAGTGGTTGTCTGACACAGGAGATGCTGAGAATCTGTTGTTCAGTCTACTCCAGTCTACTTCAGCAGTCCCAATCTGGTACACAAGGCTGGTAAGATTCATGGGGAGCTGCTGGTCTCCAGTCTAGATTACAGTCTCTAAGACGTTGGTTCTGTTATCAGCAAAGGAATGAGGCAGCAATCAGGTAGATGAGATTAGTAGTGAAGTGAGGGCAAACAGGCAAAAAGCAAAGTTTCCTTCTTCTGTGTCCTTTGATCTTGGCTGCCACCAGACGGTATAGCCCACATTTAGAGTGGGTCTTCTTGCATACATAATCTGATAAAAAAAAACCCTTCACCTGTGTACAGAGCAGCTTGTGTTTTAGTTAATTTCAGATACAGTCAAGTTGACAGCAAAGACTAGCTCTCATGTAGACATGTTGGTCATAGGTAGGTAAGATTGTAGGGAATCTTGAGTGGTAGTGGAGAAGACAGTATAATTTTGACATGGCTATTGAGGCAGTGGTTTTGACCCTATGCTTTTTTTTTTTGGCATCCTCTTTGACCATTTCCTTCTCTCCTTCTTTGAGTGAAGCATGACTGTGTGCACAGGTGTGCCTGCCTTTGTATAGGCCATGGTGCTCAGAGCTGGATTCTGGCTATTTTTTTTTTTCTACAGCTCTCCTCCATAGTTTTTGAGATAGGGTCTCTCACCAAACTTAGAACTTGGCATTTCAGCTGGATGGTTGGCTAGCAATCTTTTAGTATCCTCCCATCTCAGAATCCCCAGCATCAGGACTACAGACACATACCTCTAGGACCAACACTGATGTGGATGGTAGGGGTAGAACTGAGATCCTTATGCTTATGCAGTTATCACTTTACTTACTGAGCCACCTCCCCTCTCCTTTTTGCTACATTCTGTCTCTATCCCCCTACCATCTCTCATGGGATTGATTGCTATAGCCTCCTGACTTCTGTCTCTGCTAACTTGCCTGTTCTCCTCAAGCCTGCTCTCAATTATGGTTGCTTAAATGATTCATCATTTAAGCACTCAAAAGGCTCTGCCTGTCTGAATTTTATATTCTGAGATAAGCAACACTGTTGTGGGTTATTAATATTTATTATTGATTTATCTTTTAGTTAATCAACAGTTATTCCTAAACCAGCTGTATACCCACATTACCACACAGAGACTAGGATTTTTTAAATTAACCTAGAGCACAATGCTGGGCAATAGTTGCTCTATCCTAAACCTCCAATCCTGCATAGTTTCCTCCCATTCAAATTTCACCCATTATACTTGCTTTTAGTTATATCTTAGGTTGGGTTCATCTTTCCTCCTGGTTCCAAGTCCTCTCCTCCTGGTTCCAAGTCCTGTCCCCCCATCTCTGCTCTCTCTCCCCCTACTCCCACTTGCTTCCTTCTCCTCCCCTCAGGAACAGGATGTCCCACCCTATTCTCTCCATTGCACAGCATTGACTAGTTGTTTTATTGACGATTCAGAGGGCAAATCGTGGCATGTTTACACAAACTTGAGACAGGTGATGCTTAGAATAAGCATCACAATGCAATGTCTGGATTGAAACCAGATAGTGGGGTAGAGAAATCACCTTTTGAATGAACAAGGGTACATTCCACAGGAATATTATACCAACACAACACATATACAGAACACAAATGTTGCTACTCATTTATTCCAAACCATGATTTCATTTAATTCAAAATGAAAGAGGAAGTTATTGTGTCTACAGAATTCCAAGTAACTACTCTACCCTCATTCTATTACCTTCTAAATAGTTTATTCCCCACCCCTTCTCCCTTTCTCTCAGTTTGTCAGTTCCACTGTTCTCTTCACTATTCCACAAACAGACAGGTGCTTTCCTGCTCAAGGGGCTGCACTGGCTCCTCATTCTCCTGGTTTACAATTCCTTCAGATATCTCCATGCCTTTCCCTTTGCTTGTTTCCCAAGCTTCTTTTAAGGATACACTTTCTAAAAGAGGCCTAGTCCGACCATTCACTGAGAATGTAGTGTGCTTTCTGTTGGACAAGTGTCCTTGATCAGCCATACTCTGTTCTCTTAGCGTCTCTAACATTTATCATCTCACACACTGTTATACTCAGTTTTCATTTTCATTGTTTATTATCAGCCAGCTCTACCAGAAAGCTCCAAAAGGATGTGGATTATTGTTTTACTCACAATTATGTATCCAGGAGCCTAGTGTTTAGTGAGAACTCCGTTCATACCTGATAAAGGGGCATTCTGTCTTTGCTTTGATATCTTGGAGTTTGGAAGTCTGTCTTGCTTCGTTCTGAAGCCTCCTAGTCTACAGTCTATACACAATGTGCTAGTAAACCTGCAGTGAGCAGATGCTCTGACAGTACATGAGTCATGGGAAATCTGACTCTTGCAGCACATTTTACTGTTGTAGGTATGTAACCTCAAAAGAGGCTGAAGAATCCTTCTATTACATAGTGTTCTGTTTTCTAGTCTTAAGTAAAGATAGCAGTTGAGCCTGGCAGTTCTGCTTCACACAGTGTTCTGACTTATTCTGAGAGGCCTCTCTCTAGCCCATGTTGTAGTGAGCAGCATGCTGAAGGTCTTAGGCTAACTGAATGCTTCTGGAAAATGGGAGTTTAAAATGTCAGTGTGAAGAGTTAAGAATTAAAGAGTTAGGAGGGACACTCATATTTATATAAATGTACCAAGGAGTGTTTTGAGACAGATAAAGACTCATTTGGATTGTGTGCACAGTGGTTCTTTTCATTATTTCAGGTAAGCCAAATATACTTGACTGTGTCTAGAGAACCGTGGCCAGGCTTGGAAACAACTCCATGAGGAGCATATTTGCAAGAGGTTGGAAATATTAACTCAGAGCATAAACACAATGGTGCAGGAATGCCTGTTAGACACTGGAGACTGATGCCTAGGAGGACTTAGACTGACTTTGGGTTAGTTTAGAGGAGTGACTCCATCATGTCTGTTTGTGATAGTGTTTTCTTGACTGCCTTGGCAAAAGCCTCCTTATGCCTCTGAGAATGAATCCCGGGAGCCTCTATTTTGAAATAGTTTCTTGTGACGCTGATGTGCAGTCAAATTCACAAATTTTTGTCTCAACCTATGCTGTCTAATATGGTTGCTAACCTGAGTGGCCCTGGAGTACTGGGATGTATATTCTGCAAATGGAAGTGGGATCAGAGTGTAAAAACAGACTCTGAAGACAGTATAAAAATGTAAAACTTCATTACTGTTTTATGGTGATTTTATGTTGGATAATATTTTGGATATAGTGGTTCAAATAAATGTATTATTAAAACTGAAACAGTTTCTTTTTGCATTTTTAATGTGGCTACTAGAAATTTAATTACTTATGTGACTTATGACTCTCATATTTCTACTAGTGTAAAGGGCAAATCTGGGATCCCAAAAGAAATCAGAGTGAACCCCTAGAACCCCTGCACAGACTTGGCCAAGGCAGCTCAGTCTCCAAGTGGGTTCCCTAGTAATGGGAACAGGAACTGTTTCTGACATGAACTCGGTGGCTGGCTCTTTGATCACCTCCCCCTGAGGGGGGAACAGCCTTACCAGGCCATAGAGGAAGACAGTGCAGCCAGTCCTGATGAGACCTGATAGGTTAGGGTCAGATGGAAGGGGAGAAGGACCTCCCCTATCAGTGGACTGGGGGAGGGGCATTCGAGAAGATGAGGGAGGGAGGATGAGATTAGGAGGGAATGAGGGAGTAGGCTACAGTGGGGATACAAAGTGAATAAACTGTATTTTAGAAAAATATAAATAAATTTTAAAAAGTTCATAAAATAAAAAAGTAAAAAAAAAGAAGAAGTCAGAATGAGTCAAACGTGTCAACAATTTCAGATAAAATACTTTCAACAGTTTTCTTCAAAACTAAGTGGCTTACTTTAAGGAATATTCATTCATTTGCCCACTCACTAAATATGTTTCTAATGTATTCAAGAAGAGAGTAACTGGACAGGCAAACTTTTTCAGAGGGCTTCGGATGGGAGTTAAATATTTTCTAAGTTCACTTGAGGTTGAACTGAATTCCTGCCTCTTTCCTTTTCTTATTGTAATCTGTGATGTTCAAGTGGTCCTATTTTTCCATCTGACTGTCACCTTTTAATGAGTCTCTCCTAAAAACCGCATTGGGCTATTCTGGGCTCTGAAGTTTGCTAAGGGAAGATACCCTTTCCTTTGTCACTACATGTCCACTACATATGAAGGTTCAAGGAGGATCACTCTTAGTGGTGGTGGTCTATGAAGTTTTTCATGCATTGATGTGTAACATTTAACTTATTTTGCTTATCTGTTTAAGTGGAGAGTCTCCTAGAATGTTCCATTCTGTGTCTAATTCTGTGTTTTATATAGTATAATTCATTGCATGTTGTGGAACATTAAATGCCCCAAGAAAAGTCCCAAAGAAGTCACATTCTATCTTGGAATACTCGTTCTTTCTTCTTTTGGAGATTTTTTAAAATTTCAGCAATGATGGATAGTTGAAAATCATCACAGGAATTTGTTTGATGACATGTACTTGTAGCTGAGAAGAATTCTTTCTGGAGGTTGAAAGATTATCACAAGGAGAAGTTAAAAGGCAAATAGATTGTTTGCCCTGGGCTACCAGAGAGGTGGGGTAGTTCCTGGTGGTGGACATTGACCTGGACGCTTCCTACCTGCCTATTGACCCTGTCTGGAGGAAGTCGTGCCATTCATGAGTAAGCTATTCCTACATTTTACCAATTTGCCGAGTCTGTTGTAAATACAGCTTGACGTCAAATGTGACTATTTCAGAAAGGCGGCTTATTGCATGATGATCACATCATTAGTTGTTCTTCCTGGTGAGACAGATTTTCAAAATTGTGTTATAAGGTAAGAATTGGCATTAATGCTTTTGTTATTATTTTTTATTTCCTGATGTTCAGAATAAATTAGGATACTTAATAGATAGTGTAAATCAAGAAACTTAAAAAAAAAGTATTGTGCTGTTTTAGTCTGTTTTTGAGTTTCAAATTAAAGTTAAAGATTCCTTCACTGTGGGAGAAGAAACATTATACTCCAAATAGAAATGAGAAATGTATTAAAATGTCCCAAAGAGGACTCGTTAGTTCAATCTCAACCAGAGACTTCGGACTTAGGCTTTCCCAGAAGTTTCAACCATTTAATATATGGTTAATATATTTAATATATGGTTAATATATGGTTAATAATAATATATATATTATTCAGAAAATTAACATTATACAAATGATTTTATCAAGCTCCTCCTACCTGAATTCAGTGGCAGAAACTGTAATTAATTTTAGTGTGACTTTCAGCATTTGTAATTGAGGTTGTGGTTGCCCTCAATAAAGTCTTCCTGCAGTTCATATTTAACTTCTACAGTAAAAGAAATAAGCCCCTAAGATATAGGACAACACTTTAAGTTATTCATTGTGTAGGGCTTAAGAATGGAGACTTGTTGGAAGTGGCTGTGAGTGCTTGGAGTTTGAAGTGGGAGCCTGGGAACTGACAGGAAACCTTTGAAGGAGCGATAGCGTGTGTGTTTACTGTCAGTCCCCTGGAAGACACTAACTAGGACATGGAGTTGTCTTCTCTAAAATTTCTATAAAAATTTCATTATCCAGTTTGCAGATGCTTCTTTAGAGCAAGGCGTCTCAATGCATTTTCATCCTTTCTCTACCATGGGCTCCATTTTTAATATTTGGGTTGTGTTTGCAGTAAAAATAATATAGTTAGCATTGTTCTTTGATAACATATTTTCAAATTAGGACGTGTTTCAGGGACTAGCAGAACAAATGAATATTCACTTTGTAAATCACTAACCGGTCAGGAAGCCTTTGAAAAGAGAGAACCCACCTATTTAATGGATGATTACTTTTTATTTTGCAAATTAGTAAAGCTGGAGAATGAAGTTGGGAAAAGACCAGTCAGGCTGTGAAGACTTGTAATGCTGACCGATTTCTACCACTTTCTGAACCATTAATTACAGACATTGGGCAAGCAAAAGAAAGGCTGTAATAAGCACTCATAGCTGCTCATGGGGGATCTAAGAGACATTGCCTCCCCCCCCCCCACCAAGCTGCTCCTTCTCGGAAACACTGTCATGAAGATGCATGGTTCTCTCACTTTACAGTTCTGAAGGTAGAGAAACTGAATGTGTGCTATTGGAAAAGTCGCTTTCTTTTGTACCTGCCTTAATAGAAGATATGAATAAGTTATACTTTGTTAAATATTATATATATGTTAAACCATAGGAAGAAATTCTTCATGTCATTAGACAGGTATCAAATCCAGACCAAAATCTGTTCATATAAAGAAAGAATGAAGCAAATTCTCTGCCAGTGTTCACAGTGGAGGCAGTGAGTGATATTTTAGTGGATTAAATATACAGGATTCAGCCAAAATAAATCTATAAAAATATGAGTGAGGTCATGGGAAGTGTGAAATACATGTTCTTTCTGCAGAGAAACTTGTTTTTAATTAGAGAAGACAGAACAGAATTCTCTGCAAAACAAAGGATCAGATGTTTCTGAAGGGCAAAATCTGTCTCTGTGGCATTGTAAGTGTTGAGGATTAGCAGGCTGTGGCAGGAGACTCCACAAGGCAGATTCGGCTTTTCCTGGACAGGGTGCAGGGAGCTGGGTGCTGCTGGCTCCGGCTCTCTTTGGGGCAGTTTTCTGCCAGCAGAGAAACTGAAAAGGCCCTTTGAACTTGATGCACTGGGCTTCTGTGAGAGTGACTCAGCCTCTCTGCCTCACTCTCAGAGCAAATTATTCTTGTTAGGCATCTCAAGATTCTTTTATGTTCAGAGCTTCTATTCAGATCCACCCATAGCTCTCATGTGTATCAACAAATGATTGATAATTGAAAATGGGAGCATCTTCCCCACAGACACCACACACACACACACACACACACACACACACACACAGAGAGAGAGAGAGAGAGAGAGAGAGAGAGGAAGTAAAAGAGAAAGTGGTAGTTAAGTAAAAAACAGCATGCTTAAAAGATCATGTAACTCAATCATCTATCATCTACCCTATCTTTTTTTCTTTCTTCCTTCTTTCCTTCCTTCCTTTCTTCCTTCCTTTCTTTTCTCTCTTTCTTCCTTTCTTTGTATCTATCTATGTATCTATCTGTATATGAATGTATGTATGTATATATGTATGCATGTATGTATGTATGTATGTATGTATATATGTATCTATCTATCTATCTATCTATCTATCTATCTATCTATCTATCTATCTCTATCGCTGACATTATCTATTTTTGTCATGCTGTGGTCAAGGCCTGAAGCTCAACACATACTAAGCAAGTTTGTAGTCTTGAATTAAATTCCCAGCACTTCAGTTATGTGTTTACATTTGCATATCTTACTTTTCACTTGAAATCATAAACTTGGGCTTGCCCCAAGTTTTAGTACATGGATCTCTAGTCATTATTCTGAAAGAAAACACTGTCACCAAAATTGTTACTAAATTTCTTCTGATGTTTAACTCTTAAGCTTTAAAAAAAATTTTTTAGACAGGGTTTTTCTGTGTAGCCTTGGCTGTCCTGGACTCACTTTGTAGACCAGGCTGGCCTTGAACTCAGAGAGATCCACCTGCCTCTGTCTACCTGAGTGCTGGGATTAAAGGTGTGCACCACTGTGCCTGGCTTTAACTCTTAATCTTTACTTACAGTGTGAATTTATTTAGTCCTTGTGACTTATGCTAGAGAAGGCAAGTGAGCCTGGAAGACTGCGTCAACCAGGCTGTTGCAGCCTGTTCATAGAAGAGCCACAGGGTGCTCACCAGGGGAATTCTGCAATAGCTGTGTATCATGAATTTGTAGATTCCTTAAATAAAATAGAAGTGTTGTATTACTGGGTAGATAGTATGTATAGTTTTCTAGTCTAACTTTATTCATTATTATGCAAATATATTCATACATGCATAGATATTTTAAGTATAGTATATATAAAGTCATTTTAGACTCTTATATGCTCTTGATTGGCCCTAAAAGCTCAATCATGTTCACCTTTCATCTGGGTGCCCTGTTTTTGCTGTAATTTGTACGCTTCCAGAAGTCTTTGCTTGTTTTCTCTGAGACTGATATCCATGTTTCTGTCACTGTGGCTAAGGGTGGCTCTGGACCCCTGTGGAAGCGAATGCCACTTACTGGCACTGCAGGGCTTTAAGGACATTGCCACCGTTTTAATCATCCTTTCATTTTGCTGCTCTTTGCCTTGTTTTCAGTTTAGCAGCGACTCTGTGGAGCTGCTTACAGTGCTCCTCAGCTAGACACATTGGGCTGTTTTAGTGTGACACTGATTTAATTCTTTGTAGATTAAAATATTACAGTTTGGAGAAATCTCTCCTTTTGTGAGTACGCATGTGTGCGTATGTATACAAGTTTGTGTGTGTGCAAGTGTGTGCTTGGGTGTGTGTGAACATATTCATGGAGATCCGACCTTGATGTTGGGTGTTTTCATCAATTGTTCTTCACCTTTCCTGAGACTGATCTCTCACTGAACCTGGTGCTTGCTGATTGGCAGCCAGGCTTTTTGGCTATGTATCGGGTTCTTATATCTGCTACCTTTTTCCACTCCAATTCCTGCCAAGTCTCCAACACTAGGTAGATAAGAAAGAAGGTTAACGTGAAAAGGGGGTGGGCATAGATTTCTTTACACTACTTCCTGCAGATTATGGGTGTTGTGTTCCTTGGGGCAAATTTGATCTTGCTGACAGGATATTCAGTTTCTTCTACTTGTCCCTTTGCACACAACCACTCTTGTCAAACAAACCACAGCAGCAGAGGGAGCAGCAGTTGACTCTTCAAAGCCCCCCTGGCCCCTCTCCAGGCTCTGGTTTTTACAAGAGTCCCCAGAATCCTAAACGTAAACTATCCTCAGCTGGCAAAAATCACACCGCTCCTAAAGTATGAGACAAATCATAGTCAGCAGCTGTGCGCATCTGAAGCAGCCCCATACCCCACACTTGGATTAAAACAAAAACACATTGACATAACATAACTCGGTTTTAAAAGCAAACAAAATTCTCACTACAATTCTGGCTGGATCACAACCCCAAGAATCCTCCTGTCTCTGCCTTCCCAGCACCAGGAGATCAGCTGCCCCAATACCTGGTGCTTTACATTGGTAGTGGGGATATAAAACTCAGGTCCTTATGGTCATGCAGCAAGGACTTTACCTACTGAGCCATCACCTTAGACCCAATTATCTCTTCCTTGATACACCATAGTACAAGACTAACTGAATATTATCTCCAAAGATTAATTTTTAGACATAATTGTAAATAACAAGTTGTTAATCAAGCCATTATTATATTATGGCTTTAGAGAAAAACAATGTTTTTGAAGTGGCTCTCTTTACTCATTTTCTTTTTAAGTACTAATAAATCCATAAAATAATCATCTTTGGTCTCCATCTCTAACTGTACCTCATTTGCTGATTTCCATTTCTGCTTGACTCTTTTATATTGTTTTAATTGTTTGTAAATGCACATTATTCTATCATTAATAATAATTATAGCTCTACTAAATTAGTAGTTTGGTCTTTCAAAATTATCACTGTCTGTATAAAGCTATTTTTATTCATAACTATTTTCATCAAAGTATAATTAACATGCAATTAAATGCATAAATCTTTCATACTTAGTTTGATAAATTTTGATGATTATGTATCTAATATTGTCTTATTTGGGACATTAGTAGTTCCTAAGTTTCTAGGTAGATGTATATTTGATGTACATTTAACCTTCAAGTGGCTTAGTCACAGCAATTGCCCATTTTGTACCAATCTGTACTCACACCCACCTATCTGAACATTACGCATGCTCCACACCTCATGACCATTTGTGTTCCGATCCTTGATTGTATCTGCCTTGGTAGGTGTGAGAGGCATCTCAATGTGGATTTTTGCTTACATTTTCTTAACATCTCATGTTAACCAAATATCACATATTTTCTTTTTTGTGAAGTAACTGTTTCATGGTTATTAAAAGGGATTTTTTCATCATTTAATTGATGGTTTTAGTATTTTTTTCTTCATATACTGGAGATATAAGTCATTTGCCAGGCATTAATTCTGAGAGAATTATCTTTTAGTCTGTAGCTTGTCTCTTTGCTTTCTTAGTGGAGTTCTTTGATGAGAAGGTGTATTTAATTTTGATGGCATTCAGTTTATCATGTCCCACTCCAAAAGTGTTATATCCACCTAATTAAAAAAAAAAAAAACCTCAAATGCCTTCATTTGTGAATTCTCTTTTTATTTTCCTTAATGTGTAAAGGTAATAGAAAGAGACTCAATAGTCATAATTTTGTGAAATGGCATGGCTTCCATAGTCCAGGCAAATGCCAGGCATGCTTTTCTGGCACTGAATGGAATTATAAGGAACAGCGAGGTGGGAGGACATAGGGAGGGTAGGCTTGCCTGAGGGCTGTTAAATTCATATTGACCTGTGTGGGGACAGATGAGGTGGCAGGGTGCTAGCAGTTTGTCATGTTGCCTTACAAAGATGTTAAAGTCTGTTTGCACAAATCAATTTTTGTCCAATACCTGCTGCTTAAAGAATCAGTTCTTTTTAGATGGAAAACAGTAATGAGTATGTTGAAGAAAACAAAATAATTTCTCAGGTAGTCTGGACGTCCTTTTTTTTTTTTTTTTTCTTTCTAAGTCCATGAATAATGAAGACAGGGTTAAGGCTTTGGTGACCATGTAGCTTGAAGAATAAATTGAGAGTTTTGGAGAACCATCCTGTTTCTGTGGGTCCAGGAGAGGAGGAAGTGTCTGCCTCTGCTTCTCTCTGGGGTGGGGGTGATGTCCAACACCCGCTATTTTCTGTGCATTTTTGTTTACACCTTTAGATCAAGCCGGTGTTTGCCCCTTGTACACCGGCCTTCTGTTGGCCTGATCACAACCTGGGGGGAGGAGCCTACTGTCCATCTGTTTTATTCTGACTCCTGCTGATGTCCCAAAGCTTTCTGTGGCTGATTGTAATTCCCATTGAATCCTAGCTGGAATGGCTGGCTCCTCTGCATCATTCTTCACAAGTCTTTTCTGGAAAGATTTCTAACTAGTTCTTAGGGCAGTAGTGTAGCATTTCTTATCTACAGCCTTCTGGATTTCGAGTTTAGTTTGACAGTACTTCAGTACTCTCTTCAGCTCATACTTTGCATCCCTCAAGGCCATGATCTCCCCAAATTAAAGCTGGGGATGGGATTAGTCCTCCTCTGCCTCTTTGGCACCCTCACTTATCTATGCAAATTCATTTCTCCATTCTCCAGATCAAATACACAAGGAAGGAAATACCCCTTTAAAAGCTATCTATCCATCATCTATCATCAATATGTCATCTATCAGTCTACTTATGATCTATCTCTATCTATCTATCTATCTATCTATCTATCTATCTATCTATCTATCT
>NW_026596085.1:5436257-5452016 GCF_907164565.1 Psammomys obesus
TCTATCTATCTATCTATCTATCTATCTATCTATCTATCTATCTATCTATCTATCTATCTAGGCTGAGAACCTCATAACATGTACCTTCGAGTACCAGTGTAGTCCAGAGGAAAAAGTCGATTCTTCTTTTCCACCTAGTGGGCTCTGCATATAGAACTGAGCTGTGGTTAGCTGTGGTGTCAAGTGTATTTACCCTCTGCACTATTTTTGTAGCCCCAAATCTCCCTTCTTTCTTTTTAATTTTTATTTACTTTTTTTTTTTAACCACAGCACTTCAATAAAGGGGACTTTAAAAACTAGTAGCATGTTATGTTCTTGCCCCTGTTCTGCTCTCTCACCATAGGAAAAGTATTTTATACACCTCTAAGGAAGTCACAGAGTCAGCATGTAACAAGCCTGGCCATGCTTCCTGTATGTGAAGAAGATGGAAATTTTTGAACCCTCTCTGCAGTTAGTAGCAGCTTCATAAGCCTATGGTCTCTTGGCAAAACCCCATTTTTGAATTCTAGAAGTTGAATATAATCTTGGCTTTTTTTTCCACATTTTTTCTGCACTGAGCAAGTCTTCCACTCAGGCAGGAGGATGCTTAGGTAAGCCAAGTTGGATGTGCTAAGGAAGAAGCATTCATAATTTATAAAACATTATTCTCATTGTTACACATAAGAAAGAAGAAATAATCCACTGTGTTAAATTGACTGTATTAGTCTTGGTGGAGATAAACTATAAACTATTAGATTCATGATTCTAATACTTCTCATACCTTAGTTTTGAAGATAGGGTTTAATAGGTGTAAAACACATGTAAGTAAAAAAATAATGTTAATGTTATTTTCATTATGAGAATGAGGTTTCAGATATTCTACCCTTAACCCTCTTTGCACCTTTCTTGTCCTGAAGAACTTGGTATAGAATGAGTTGCTACACTGCCATTAGTAATTAATAGCGCTGACTGTATAGGTTGGGTCTTCGGTCCATTTCTTTAAGAAAATATGCCTTAACTTTAGTTATTGAAAATTAAGTTCAAATGAAATTGTTACCACTTTGAAGATGTAATGTTCTAAATATGTAAACTAGTAGATAATTATAATTAAAGGTATATTAGTATGTACAGCCCTTTAAAGTATGTTAAGGACAGCCTTCAATCCCTGCAGTTGAGAAATTCAGGCATAAGTAGCTGGAATTCTAGGCTAGGCTGAATTATATGACAAGACTATTTCAAAAAAACTTTAATAAAGACCTACCATTATAGCTCAATGCAGAGCACTTAACAGCATGTGTAAGGCCCTTGGGGTCATTTCTGTCCTAAGCCATTAACCCTGAAGCTGTTGGAAGCATAGAATATTATATAATATCCTGAATTTCTATATCAGAGTGAAGTTTTTTTCCTTGCAATCAATGATGACTTACTCTCTGTAACACTCAAAAAGCTGTGGCTGATAGTGAGCTCATAACAGTACAATATGTGGTATGTAGATAGATGGAGCTTGAATCTTGTAAGTGATACATTTTTAAAAATTAGAAAATTTGTACATATTATATAGAGAAAGCACAGATAGAAATTGGAAGTTCATTTGGAAAATCTAAAAACAAAATCAAGCACAAATAAATATTTGCATGATAAATTTCAGATGCTACTGGCCTGTTTAAAAAGTAAAAGAAATAGAATTTATTTTGCATTGATCATTTCAAGTGGGTTCCATTGCTTAGAATAAATTAGTGCAAATTACTTATGCTGTTGGTTGGATGCAGAAATGTGGAAGAAACATTAGAATTTCTTCAGTTGGAACCCAGGTTGCTCCATTATTGCAGGGATTTAAATGAAAGAGTTTTCAGCAGCAGTAAGGCGCTAACACAATGGATGACCACAGAGGAGGAGGAGGAGGAGGAGGAGGAGGAGGAGGAGGAGGAGGAGGAGGAGGAGGAGGAGGAGGAGCTCCAGAGGGGCCATGATGATCAGTATTTCTAGCGAGCTGTGAACTGAAGACTGTCTTAGCACATTTCAGTACGATTAGGTGAAAGATGTTTCCATCTGCAGAGTCAAGAATCTCAAATGAAGCCTGATGGTGTTGGCAACACATTGCTTTTAATCCTAGTATTTGGGAGGCAGAGGCAGGGGTGTCTCTGTGAGTTCAAGGCTAGCCTGGTGTACACAGTGTGTTCCAGGATAGCCAGGGCCAGGGCTACAAAGAAAAACCCTGTCTCTTGAAGAAGACCTGGGTTTGGTTCTCAGAACTGATATGATGGCTCAAAACTGTCAGTAACTCCTATTGTAAAGGATCCAATACTCTCTTCTGGCCTCCCCAGGCACCAGACATAGAGATGGTATACAGACATATATGCAAGCAAAACACCCATACACGTACAATATTTAAATGAATTTTTAATTAAAAATTAATTTTTCTTTCAGTTGTACACAATGATGAACACTTCTATGATGCTATTTGCCACAAAAAAAAAGAAAGAAAAACAAGGGTTGCCATCCAATCTTTAGAAGTAATGTTTCCTATATTAGTGATTTATATTAGTGATTTGTTTAAGATGTAATTCTTTTTAGATTAAAAATATTAAAATAGACCATCTTTAACCTCACTCAGATGGGGAAAAATAATTGACAGTGGAAGAGGAAGTAGAGAGGTTGTGGGGAGGGAAACAAGGAAGGAGGGATCAGATCCGGGGAGAGTGGGAAGGGGAGAGAAAAGGGAAACGGAAGGTGGTGGCTTCACGGAGACAAGCTGGAGACCTTCAACAGGGTAGGCTACAGGGAGGATATGGGGATGTTTACAGATGTTCAGAGATGAAGACAGAGTGGAAACAGAGGAAATGACCAGCCAATGTCGGGCCCGACCTGACGCCCATTCCATTGGAGAAAGCCAACCCCTAGCACCACTAAGGACACTCTGCTATGTTTACAGATAGGAGCCTAGCTTAACCATTCCCCGAGCAGCAGCTGATTGAATCAGATGCTGAGACTCACAACCAAGCATCAGACGGAGCTGGGGGAGTTCTGTTGAAGAGTGGGAGGGAAGGCTAGAAGGACCTGGAGGGGACAAGAACACTGCAAGAAGACGGGGAGTCAACTAAACCAGACCCATGGCAGCTTATAGAGATGGAAGCAACAACCAAAGAGCATGCATGGACTAGACATAGGGTCCCTACCCACATGTAACGGATGGGCACTTTGATCTTCATGTGGGTTCCCTAGTAAGTTGAGTGGGTGCTGTCTTTGACATGGACTCTGTTGCCTGCTTTTGATCACTTTTCCCTTGCCAGCCTACTGTGGTGGCTATAGTGGATGATGGTGAGCTCAGTCCTGATGAGAGTTGATGTTCTGGGGTCAGTTGGAGGTGGGGGGAGCTCCTTTTTTTCTGAAGACAAGGGAAGATAGGGTGAAGAGGTTGTAAGGGACAGAGCAGGAGAAAAGAAGGGAGTGGGCTATGATCAGGATGTAAAGTAAATATATGAATTAAAAATAGATTTAACCATGTATGGATATAACATAGAACCTCTGCTCAGATTTAGCCCGTGGTAGCTCAGTAACCAAGTGGGTTTCCCTAGTACGGGGAACAGGGACTATTTCTGACATGAACTCAATGGCAGGCTCTTTGACCTCCTCACACCAAGGGAGGAGCAGCCCTGCTAGGCCACAGAGGAGGACTTTGCAGCCAGTCCTGAAGGTACCTGATAAAACAGGGTCAGATGAAAGGGGAGGAGGTCCTCCCCTATCAGTGGACTTGGAAATGGGCAGGGAGGAGATGAGGGAGGGAGGGTGGGATTGGGAGGGAATGAGGGAGCAGGATACAGCTGGGATACATTTACTAAAATGTAACTAATAATAAAAATTAAAAAATGTAAAAAAAATAAAAGAGAATCAACTCAAAAAAATAAATTTAAAAGCATTAAAACATCAAAAAAAATGGTTTTAAAATAGATTTTAAAGTTGTATAGACTTATACTTGGAAAATATTCTGTATGTTGTGGTCCATGCGCAGTACAGTATAGGCAGTAAAACCACAGCTGTGAACTAGGCATGCCTTGTCTCATCATTCCAGGAACTTCAGCTCTCATCAGAACATCTCCATCCCCTCTCCCATGACACCTGCCACACCCCTTCCATCTCTTCACCTTAGAGAAAGGTCTGGTTTTGTAACACTGGCTTAGATATGTTCATTGTGCTTTTTGTAAATGGAATGATCTAGTGTGTTATTAATAGTTTTGTGTCTAGATTCCTTTGTTCCCTTTAATGTTAGTGTGATTGAGTTATTCTGGTTTAAGCCGCCATAAACATCACCCAACAAATATTTCTAGGACATTTACTCTCACTTCTATTTTTAATTTTTATTATATTCTTTTAATTTTTGAGAAGTTCATGTATGTGTACAATGATATATCATGTCTACTTACCAATTTTCTCTCCAGTTCTACCCATATCCCTTCTAGCACTCCACCATCTTCATCTTTTTTATGATCTTGGGAGTGGAGCATCATTTCTATTTGAGGATATGGCCACTGGTAGGTTTCCTATAGGAGGCTGGGTGGCCCCATAGTCATGTACACATGAACAGCACAGACTGGTCTTTTGTATTATTCAAAAAGTTCATCCATGTATATAATATATCTTGGTTATATCTGCTCTTGACTCCCTCCTTCCAACTTCTCTGACACCTACCAGCACATTTTTCTCTCACCTTCAAGCCCTCTTATATTTTTTAAGAAATAACTCACTGAATTCCGTTATTGCTACCCATAGGCACATGAGTCTGGGGTCATTCAATGGGACATGGGAAACCTACTCACTGCAGCCGTAAGCTGCCAATCACTCCCGAGCACCTTTCCACTTTATGAGAGAAATTTTCACTAGATTAACATTTTGCAGATAGCTACAGCTGCTGTGAGTTCATGCGTGCAACAGCCATGTCATGTCCAGAGGAGAGCCCTTCATAGCCCTTCTCCCTATTTACCAGCTTACATTTTTCTCCATTCCCTTGCCCACAGTGTTTCTTGGGCCTCAGTGTTAGGTGTGGTGAGTGGGTGGATGTAGGTGCTTGATCTCTCACTAAGACTGAGAATAACACCAATTCATGGCTATAAACAAATATATAGAAAGCAGATGGACCACAGGATAATTTCTCAAAAAAATCATTAATAATTTCCCCCCGAGGGCCTATTATTTTTCTAGTCATGGTTTCTGAGCGTGTTAGCAGTCAGGGGTATGAATTTGAGGCCTGTGCAGAGAGTGGTTGGTGGCCCCCGCAGACAGTGTTGCCACTACAGCACCAGCAGCACATCTGAGTATACAGGACCCGGCACAGCATCCTGATGTCGTTTCTTTCCTAGCTTCCTGCATCCCATGAGTGCTCATCTGCAGGCAGAGAGCTTCTGGGTCGGCCCAGGAGTGTTTCTGTGTCCTGCAATCAAGATGGGTGGCATCCTCAGGATCGAGATCTGTCTAGTTTTGGTGAACAATGAAGGACAATGGCAGGAGCATGTGTTGATGTGGATACTTCTGGGACCTAAGTGATCAATAACACACAGGGACATAACCTGTGGCTAGCACTGAGATTTTCATGTAAAAGCCCATGTTTTCTGGGGGCATATCACACATGCATGCGGGACAATTATGTTCAAGCTCTCCTTTTAAAATAAATGTATTTTAAGTAGCTTACAAACCGGTGTGGTTACATAAGACTCCCACACATTGTTTTGGCTACCCCTCCCCTCCCCCATTATCCCCCATCTTCCTCAACCAAAAGGGAGCACCAGATCCTCTGGATTTGGAGTTAGAGATGGTTGTAAGCTTCCCTGTGCATGCTGAAAACTAAACCCAGGGCCTCTGGAAGAGCAGCAAGTGCTCTTAGCCACTGATCAATTTCTCTAGCTCCTCTTCTATTGATATTTTGAGGCTAAATAAATGGGATTATTTCCCCAATTTCTTATTATGTTGTTTGTCATTGGTATACTGATTTTCATGTGTTAATTCTGTATGATACTTTCGTAAAATTTTCAATTTTACAGAATAATTTGAGGCACATTGGTGCTAGATCTTTTCTGAAGGTCTGGTAGACTTCTCTGATGATCCCATCTTGCTCTGCACTCTATTTTGTTGGGAGAATTTTTTTAATTAATTCTTTTATTTTTCTGAGATGTCATAGGTTTATTTAAATTACTATCTCCATCTTGATTTAACTTTGATACACCATATATATTTTGAAGTTCCTCCATTTACAGGACTCCAGTGCCATGCAATATAGATTTTTTGAAATGTGTTCTTATGGCTCTATGAAGTTCCTCAGAGCCTCTCGTATTGTCTGCCTTTCAATGTCTAATTTTACTAATTTGGATCTTCTCTCTTTTCTTTTGGTTAATTGAGCTAAGAGTTTATCAGTCTTATCAAAGAACCATGTCTTCCTTTTATTTGATTTTCTGTATTGATTTCATTTCTATTTCATTAGTTTCAGTGCTGATTTTCATTATTTCTTCTCATCTATTATCTTGACATGTTGACTTATCTTGTTTATACAAGGAATTTTGGTGCGTTATTAAATTGTTAATTTAAGTTTTCCCAGTTTTTGATGTAGGCTCTTTTGTATTTAATTTTTTTTATTTTTATTTTTATTATTAGTTACATTTTATTAACTCTGTATCCCAGCTGTATCCTGCTCCCTCATTCACTCCCAATCCCCCCTCCCTCCCTCATCTCGTCTCTGCCCCTTTCCAAGTCTACTGATTGGGGAGGATCTCCTCCCCTTTCATCTGACCCTGTTTTATCAGGTATCTTCAGGACTGGCTGCAAAGTCCTCCTCTGTGGCCTAGCAGGGCTGCTCCTCCCTTGGGGGGTGGGGAAGTCAAAGAGCCTGCCATTGAGTTTTGATGCAGGCTCTTAATTCTTTATATTTTCCACTTAATGTTCCATAGATTTTGGTATGTTCTGATTTTACTTTTATTGAATTCTAGAAATTTTTAAGTTTCCTGTTCATTTTTTTCTTGACACAATTATCCTTCAGTATTGTGTGGTTTAGTTTCCATCAGTTTGTACATTTTCTAGTTTCTCCTGCCTGTTGATATATAGCTTTATTACACTGTGGTCAGATATAATGCAGAATATTGTTTTAGTTGTTTCTATATTTGTAGGATTTGCTTTCTATCCTAATATGCAGTCAAAATTGTAGAAAGTTTCATGAGTTCCTGAGAACTGTGTGTTCTTCTGTGTTTGAGTAAAATGTTCTATAGATGTCTGTTAGGTCTGCTTGTTTTATGATTTTATTTAATAACTTTTTATCAAAATGATGTGTTTATTGGTGAGAGTGGAGTGTTTAAGTCACCTGTCACCACTGTGTTGGTGTTAACCTGTGGCTTTAGATTTAATAGTATTTCTTTTATGAACTTTACTCATCCCTTTGTTTTTGTTCTCTTGGAGTATGTTTACGTCTTCTTTGAGTTGTTTGAAGATACTTGCAATCACTCTTTTGATTACCTGCCTGGTGCCCTTTCTAAGTCGATCTCCTCAGGTGTCATCATTATGGGATTGGTAATTTGTGGAGGTGACATGTTTCATGTTTCTGTTTCTGTGCCAAGACTTGCGCAACTGTGGTTAGTTTGCTGCTTGAGTTTTTCTTTCCTTTTTTGTATTTGTATTTTTAAAATTCTATTCATCTCTCCCTCTTCTTTTGGTCATATATTTCGCAGGGTTTGTTGACTCTTTGGGACTGGTATTTGGGTACACAGGCTTGTCCTGACTTTTCCTCTGAGGGTCAGGTTTACCTGACAGGTCAGGAAAGGCCTTCTACCTAAGAATGTAGCTTTTCCTGTGAGTTGAGAAACTCGGATACCACTGGAGTTATTGGGAGATTCAAAACTTCTTGTGTATGCATGGGCCTGAGCAGGTGTTAATTCTAGTCCACACCTTGGGGCCATACCTTCCTCTAAAGATGCTACAGATTCAGAATGCCCTACAACCTTACCCTTGGTCCAAGACTAGTGCTTACAATTCTCCTTTTGAAAAATTTCTGTGCGGTACCATGGCACATTTTTAACCCAGTTGTGGTGTTTTGTGTTTTTGTTTTTTTGTTTTTTTTTTTTTTTTTTACTGTTTAGGGTTTTGATTAGCCTAGGCACTTATCCTCTGGCTAGCTTATCCTCTGTACAGCTGACAGATTTTCTTCCATTCTGTGGGCTCTCTCTTCATTTATTGATAGATTTTTTTTCTATACCTTTTTTAAGTTCCAGGTGACTCCACTCCTCAGACACTGGTATTATCTCCTATGCTATCACAGTCCTGTGCAGAAAGTCCTTACCTGTATGTGTGAGTTGAAGTGTGGTTTCCACCTTTTCCTCCATTATGTTTGTGTGTATGTGGCCATGAGTTGTAGAGGTCATAGGACAACTTGCAGAAAATTGTTTTCACCTTCCGTTTTTGGGTTCTGAGTATTGAACTCCCACCATCAAGCCTATTTAGCAAAGCACATGTACCCTTTGATGTACCTTTCATGCCCTGTTCAATTTTTTTTAACCTGCTTTTTATTCATTTTTCGTTGTTGAATTTTAGGAATCCTTTACATATTACTTAAAATTTCCTATTAATATTTAAACTTTCTCATTAATCTTCTTTTTAAAAATAAGTGTGTGTGCATGACACACGTTTGTATGTGAATGCTAGTTAGCATGGGCACATGTCAACCTCAGTGAGTAGCCTCACCTTCTACCTCGCTTCATTAAAGGTTTTCCTCATGCTGTTTGCTGCTGCTTATGCTGCTAATGCTTATGCTTATTCTTGACTCAAGACATTCGGGGAGGGTGGTGTTCCTGTCTCTGCTTCCCATCTGTGGGAATGATGGGATCCCAGAGTCATGCTGAGACTCCAACATCTGCTTGGATGCTGGGGAGGCAAATTCAAGTCCTCACACTTGCATAGCATGACCTTTATATCCTGAGCCATTTCTCCAGCCTTCATTTATCTTCTTAATGAAGTGGGGTTTTTTTTTTTTTTGTTTGTTTGTTTTGTTTTTGAAAAGAGTTAAACAACTTACCTTGCTGGACTAATATAAGATGTCATCTTATGCTTAGTAACTGATAGCAACAGAGAGTGTTTTCTCTGTTCTGAAGGACAGATTTCTGAGTCCAGGTATTGACAGAGATCACTCTGAACAATACTTTCTGGCTTCTTCCTGGCTTCTGGTAGCTCCTGGAAATCTTTGATATTCTTTTTTTTCTTCCAGCATTATGCAATTCTGCCTGCATTTTCTCTTGATGAACAGATGTTTTTCATTTTAATGAAATGCAATTTGTCTGTTTTTATGTTATAGTTGGTACTTTCTGTGCTCCACCAAAAAAATATTTGCTTACCCCAAGTTCTCAAATGTATCCACTAGAAAATTCATGGTTCTTCTCCTCTGCAGTGAAGCCTGTAATGCAATTTTATTTTTCTTGTGATGTAAGATGAAATTTAAGATAATTTTTGTTCTTCATGGATATTTGATTTTCAAGCATGAATTATTTTAAAACATCATTGTGTAATATAGTTCTCAGGTGTTTCCATCAAAATCTTATGACTGTCTATAGGCAACTTTGTTCTTAGCTCATGGAGCTATCCCAGTACTGCCCCCATGAATAAATAAACCTTAAAGTCAAGTCTCATACATCCTTCAGTTAACCACCTACCCACTCCCTCCTTCCTCCCACTTCCTTCTTAAACACTCTCTGGTTATTGTAGGCCCTTTGCATTCTATTAGATTTTGTTACCTAGGTTTAAGGAGCTCTGAGCATTTTGTTTTTCTTTTTCTGGATAGAAAGTAACATCACTGGGAGGTAGTCATTGTTCTGCTCAGGCTTGGCTTTAGGGTCACTGAATGGAAGGTACAGAATGACTGTACTCTTGGTGTCTAATGACAGAGTTTTCTTGGGATTCTGTGATGTGGATTTGTGTGTGTGTGTGTGTGTGTGTGTGTGTGTGTGTGTGTATGGATGCTTTCTTTCTTCTATTGTTTTTCTCCTTCCTTCTGTGTACGAATGGGCCTGAGCAGGAGTTAATTCTAGGCCACACCTTGGGGCCATACCTTCCTCTAAAGATGCTACAGATTCAGAATGCCCTACAACCTTCCTTCCTTCCTTCTTTCCCTCCTTCCTTCCTTCCTTCTTTCCCTCCTTCCTTCCTTCCTTCTTTCCCTTCCTTCCTTCCTTCCTTCCTTCCTTCCTTCCTTCCTTCCTTCCTTCCTTCCCTGTCTTTTCTTGAGACAGGATTTCTCTGTGCAGCCCTGGCTAGGACTCACTCTGTAGACCAGGCTAGTTTCATATCCACTTGCCTCTACCCCCAAGGGCTGGAATGCTGGGACTAAAAGCGTGCACCACCACCACCTGGCAGATGCTTTATTTTCAATGGTTATAATCTCAAGTCTCTCAGAACTGTGTGACCCCCTGGAATCTTTCCGTTCAACTCACAGCGCCTACATCACTGGTTCTCAACCTGTAGGCAGTGACCCCTTGTGTGTGGAGTCCCAGGGCCACCTTTGACAGGATCACCTCAGACTATTGGAAAACACAGATATTTACACTATGATTCATAACATGAGCAAAATTAACAGTTATGAAGTAGCAATGGAAATAATTTCATGGTTGGAGGTCAACACAATATCTGGAATTATATTAAAGGGTCTTAGCATTTAGGAAGGTTGAGAACTGCACTGCTAGAGGCGGCTCACTGCCGATTAAATAGCCTTACTCTGTCCACACACACAGCTTTGCCATTAGTTGAACTTGGGAAATACATCGAGTACTTGGAGGACTCGACAGATTTCTGAGTTTCTGCTTCTACAGAAACTCTTTTTCCTGCCTCTGTCCATCAAAGCTTTCTGCTCTCTCTTCAGCTCCATGTACTTCCTTGTGCATAGGCAAAAAGACAGAGTTCTTTTAAAATTCATAGGCATGTGCTGTCTAGAAATAGTTGCTTTCCATATTTTGCATAGTAGTATAGTTTTATAGATTGAAGAGGAAGTCTGATGACCACTGCTGCATTATAGCTGAGACAGGACGCCTGGACTATCCTTATTACAGAAAAAAATGTAGATAGAATTACCATTCAGATTCTTGAAGGCATGTGGTATTAAAGATTTGAGCATAGAAACTTGAAACAGAGTCTGTGGTATAGAAGTGAGAAGTGTGAAGAAGGCCAGAGGGAGCACTTTGACAAGTTCAGTTATGTCTGGTAGTCAGGAAGAGGACAGTAAATCACACGACATAGCCTGCCAATTTCTGTCCGTTGCCTTTCATTGTGCTTACAATGCATAGATTTCTGAGGCATTGCCCAGCACATAAGTGTGCATTGGTCTGTTGAGCTTTTAAACTGTTGAATTTTAATAAAATTATCATGGCTTTCCATCAATTTGTCATTATGCCGTATTATTTTTAGAACTAAAAAAAAAAAAAAAATGAGGGCTAAGATTCTGCTTGCTATACTGTTTTGTGAGACTAATTTTCAGTTCCTTAAATCAAGCCACAGAAAAACACAACTTCAGAATCCTAAGGTAGAATCTTTCCCATGTACATGACCTACTCCTGTGTTGGAAAGGCAGCAAAGAAAATGAGTTGCTCCATATTTTGTGCTATTTTGACTTGATCATAGTGTATTTTGCTTTAAGTTAGAGTTTTGTTTAAAAAATACTTGAAAGCTTTCAGGAAATGCCTGTTTCATTGCTTACTTAAGAATTATTCAGTATTTTATTGTGCCATTTAGAAGAGAAAAACAAAAGCCTTGGTCAAGAAAGTGTAAGACAGCTTAAGAGCAAAAATAGGCAAGTTGCAGCTTGGATTTCAGGTTTGGATTTTTGCTTTTCAATCCACTACTTTAAAAGGGGCCAACACGTGAAAGGTTTGGGGTATACATTGTATGCATTTTTTTGAGATTTTATCTTCCTCGGTGGCCCATGGTGGCCTCAAACCCACAATCTTTTTGTCTTAGCATCCTGAGTATTGGGATCAAAAATAAACCTGTCTGAAAAGTTCTTTGCTGACTCCTACTATATACCTACATTATTTCTATTATATTGTTTGGTAAATTTACAGAAACAGCCTGTAATTTTCTGGAATAAAAATACTTACATGATCTTTTTCAAAAATTAGTTTCACATGATAGCTACTGTTTTATTTAAAACCCCAATTTTCCCTTATTACCTAAGTATAGTACCTATCTTGTATGTACTGCCAAGCCTGATTCATTTATTGTGGGACTCAGTTCTAACTTCACTTTGAAGTAAATACAGTAAAATGTTCTCCCTGTGTTCATGTGCTAACTTCCATATGGACCAAGCTATTGTTTCTGTGTTGTTTACTGTATGCTTTTGCATGCTCTATGACAATTAAATAGTTGGTGAAGTTGTGGACAGGAATGCAAATGCCGATGCAAATTTTATGACAACCTTCTATGACAAGGCCATTTCCCAAATATTTGAGAGTTCATTAATGCTAAGATTTAAAAATTACTATCACAGCAAACCGTATAATAATACCGGTTCTGCAAGTAAGCTGCAGGCATCAGACTCTTGGGAATACATGAATCTGTGAGGAGTGAATGGCTTTGAAGTCAGGGATTTCAGGAGTAGCTGAGAGGTGGGGTAACAAGGATTTGAATTGCAGTAGAAATGAAGAGAGAGATTAGTGGGAGATGACTAGTCATAGGTTTTATTTATCAGTTGTTTCTTCATTTTGCATATTTATCATTGTGTGGTGGCCTATGGTGACTAAAAAATATGATTTTGGCCATTTGTCTTTGCATTATGGATTTGTTGAACAGAGATTTCAAAACCAAAAATCCAAACCAAAACACACAAACAAAATAAACAACTAACTACGAAAACCCAAAATCAACCAAACAAGCAAAAACTTGCTACCAAATGAGTATTCCAAAAAGGAGGATATTCATAAATAACCACATTTATTGAGTCTTGGTTTCTCAACTAGAGGATACACTGGGTAGATAAGACTTTATTAGCCATCAGGGAAATGCAAATCAAAACGACCCTAAGATTTTACCTTATACCCATCAGAATGGCTAAGATAAAAAACCCAAGTGACAACACATGCTGGAGAGGTTGTGGAGAAAGGGGAACCCTCCTCCACTGCTGGTGTGAATGTAAACTTGTACAACCACTCTGGAAAGAAATCTGGCGCTTTCTCAGACAACTAGGAATAGTGCTTCCTCAAGATCCAGCTATACCACTCCTAGGCCTATACCCAAAAGAGTCTCAAGTACACAGTAAGGACATTTGCTCAACCATGTTTGTAGCAGCCTTTTTTGTAATAGCCAGAAGCTGGAAACAGCCCACATGCCCCTCAGTGAAGGAATGGATGCACAAATTGTGGTATATCTACACAATGGAATATTACTCAGCAATAAAAAACAAGGAAAACATGAAATTTGCAGGTAAATGGTGGGAACAGGAAAGGATCATCCTGAGTGAGCTATCCCAGAAGCAGAAAGATGCACACAGTATATACTCACTCATATAGACATATAATATAGGATAAACCTACTAAAATCTGTACACCTAAAAAAAACTAATCAAGAGGGAGGACTCTTGCTAAAATGCTCAATTCCTATCCAGAAAGGCAAAGAGGATGGATTTCAGAAGAAGGAGAAAAGAGGGAACAAGTCAGGAGCCTGACATAGAGGACCTCTGAAAGGCTCTCCCCTGCAGACTATCAATGCAGATGCTGAGACTTATGGGCAACCTTTGGGCAGAGTGCAGGGAATCTTAAGAGAGAAGTGGGAAACAGTAAGATGGAGATAACCTAAGACCCCTGCACAGATGTAGCCCATGGCAGTTCAGTATCCAAGTGGGTTCCATTGTAATAGGAACAGGGACTGTCTCTGACATGAACTGATTGGCCTGCTCTTTAATTACCTCCCCCTGAGGGGGAAGCAACATTACCAGGCCACAGAAGAAGACAATGCAGCCACTCCTGATGAGACCTAATTGACTAGGAACAGAAGGAAGGAAAAGAAGTCCTCCCCTATCAGTGGACTTGGGGAGGGGCATGCATGCAGAGGGTGGAGGAAGGGAGGGATTGGGATGGGAGGAGGGAGGGAATCACAGGGGGATACAAAGTGAATAAAGTGTAATTAATAAAGAACTTAAAAAAATAAGACTTCAGTACTCTTCCAGGAACTTTCATTGTAATGATGGAGGCCAAAAGCATGACAGGTTGTTGGCAAAGCCATGAGCTCTGGGTTATCAAGCTCCGCACAGATTAATGCAGTCTCAAACACAGCAGTGTGGTGGTAGAGAATCAATCTCAACCCTGCCAGCTTTTCAGAAGTCTCTGGTGGAGCTTGGACTTGGGAAGATTTTAGGTGCCATTTAATGGAGTCGATGACCTAAGGAAGGGCATTCAAGACAGATTACAATATTTAGAGAGAGTTGGAGATTCAAAGTTTGGTGTATTTGGAAGATTGCATGTGACTCTTCCAAATGGGCTGATTGGGGAGAGTGTTGTGGAATGAGGTTGAAAGGACAGTTAGAATTAGACACCATTAAATTCTGAAAATGTGGTCTGACTTGAAGCACATGTCCTTTAAATATATGCCATTGGCTATGAAAAGACCTTCGAAACTCTGGGTTACACTGTCCCAGGCCCATCTGATGGAAGAGCTGTGTTCCTACATGGAGCCAAATACTATTATTGGTGCGTCTTAGAGTTTCTATTGTTCCAATGAAACACCATCTCCTAAGAAACTTGGGAAGGAAAGGGTTTGCTTGGCTTTCACTTTCATAGCCCTGTTCATCAAGAGAAGTCAGGACTCAAACAGGGCAGGAACCTGGGGTCAGGAGCTAATGCAGAGGTCATGGAGGGGTGCAGCTTACTGGCTTATAGGTTCCTATAAGCACAACCAAGATAATCCCTCACAGATGTGCCCAGAGGCCCAGAATCTAGATTCTGTCCAGTGTACAATTAATAATGAGCATCACCTTTCTATAGAATCATTTTTGTTTGTCTTTCCTTCTGTCATTATAAATAATGTAAAGTCATGTAGAGAGATGGATTTCTCCTACAATGAACCTGATGCTTTAATTTTCCTTAAAATATTTGTTTGGACTTACTAAAGCTACTAAAGGCAAATATAAATTTTCTCCAGAGGAATAATTAATACAATGATGGAGAATAGTCTGCCACAGATGGCATAGGCTTGCTCATCCTGCTTTCTTATAGAACCCAGAACCACCAGCCCAGGGATGGCCCCACTCATGATGGGCTGGGCCCTCCCCCATCAATCTCTAATTAAGAAAATGCTCTTCAGGCTTGCCTACAGCCAGATCCCATGGAGGCATTTTCTCAACTGAGGCTCCCTATTCTCTGATGACTCTAGCTTGTGTCAAGTGGACATAAAACTAGCCAGGACATTATGATAAAAAGACTTAATTTCTTTTTCTTTAGTGTCATTATGAAAACTTTTTACAGCCTTGAGAACCATCTTGTGGGAACAGTAATTGTGAAAGACTATCTTAGCAAAAGCAGCTTAAGAGAGAAAGGGGTTATTCTGGCTCACAGTTCTAGGCTCAGTCCATACTGACAGTGGAGTCAAGGCAGCAGGAGCTGACAGCAGCTGGTCGCATCACATCATGTGACATGGAACAAGCAGAGGACAGTGAGTGCATACCTGTGTATCCGGAATGCCATGACCAGGAAGTAGTCCCACCCATAGTTCAGGCATGTCTTCCCACCTCCCTTAAGCACAACCAAGATAATCCCTCACAGATGTGCCCAGAGGCCCAGA
>NW_026596085.1:5452026-5521032 GCF_907164565.1 Psammomys obesus
GAATAATTAATACAATGATGGAGAATAGTCTGCCACAGATGGCATAGCAAGTGGAAAAAGATTACAAAGATCATAATGAGAACAGGAAATGGTGTAATACAAATTTTCTCTCCTGGCATGTGGGAAGGTGTGGGAGAGCACAGAATTAAGCCCTCATCACACCTGGAATTGCTATCTTGCAGCCGTCAGGCCCTCCTCCATCTCAGATGGTGAGGCTCCGCCACAAACTGGCAAGAGAAAACCCCATAGATCGACAGTTTCCCATGCAGTTGACAAACTGGATACAGTGGTGGCTGTTCTGTGCTGACATGGCAGACTCAAGTGGCTTTTCCTACACTCTTTGTCATTCTTCTGTCCCTTAAGAAGTATTATGAAAAATAAGTCTTTCAGCTCTGCTGAAAGTGCTGTGCACATATCCTATTACCCGACGTAAGGACTTGGCTCTTTATTTGCATTCTCACTACATTAGCATGCTGATTTGCATACAGATCATCAAAATGTGTATGTGTGTTCTGGAATGTGAATGTGTATAACATATCAATTGAGAATTCTCCATGCTCCAAGCATTGCTTGAAGTATTTTATATACATATAGTCATGATAGAGACCCCATGTTCTATTATTATTTCCAGTTTACAGGAGGGAATGAAATCAGCCAAGTTTCAGAGATGTTCAGTTATTTAAGCTAGAAAGTAAAAGAAGTGGCATGGAAATTTAGGATGTTCCAGCCCTCATGTGTACACTTGCCATTCACAGTAAGATATCTAAGGAACCTATAATGCACTATATGAGCATTTTACAAAGCCACGAGAAAGAGGTTTAAATGGCTTCCCCATAAAGAAATGCTCCTTTTTAATAGATAGACAAGTTTACCCCAATTTGAACACTATAAAAACATTAAACATTTAAATGGGACTTCATAAATATAACCATTTTTAAGTATCAGTTAAAATTAAAAAAATAATTACTTCCTCACAGCTTAGTCGGATATAGGCTATAAAGGACTGATACCTACATATGTAACCTGAGTAATTCATATTTATGTTATTTACAAAAATCATTAAAAATTTAAATTATATTTAAAAATTAACGAAATAATTAATTTGTGTGCACAGGTATGGATGCCAGAGAACAGTTTGTAGGAATTGGTTCTCTTCTTCTACCATGTAGGTTTTGGGATCAAATTCATGTTGTCAGGTTTGGTTGCAAGTGCCTTTAGCCATCTCTCTGGCCTCATAAATACCATTTTTATACAGTTTCTACACATAAATACTAACTGTTTTTCTTAATATACCCAACAGTATAAATGACCACTGACATGTCAAGGGTTTTCTCTCTGATATAATTTCAAGCATCCTTTTGGTACTTTGAGGAAACACCATCGTAAAAATTCTGGTATCATGCTTCCTAAGGTGTTATCACTTTTGGAAGTGATAGTTCTATGCTTCATTGTCTAAATACAAAAAAGTACAAGGATTTGAAATGATACCTCTTGGCCATCAGTTTTGAGAGACATCTACAATGCCAGAGAGCCTGTTCTGGTAGCACAGGCCTGTAATCCTACACATTCAGGAGGCTAAAGCAGGAGGCTCCCAAGTTTAAGGGCTACAGTGGGTACCTTAATGGTACTCGGCCCCTAAATCAAAACAGTCAGTGAGGCTGGGGCCACAGCTCAGTAGTACAGCAATTGCTTAGCATGCACCAGGCTTAGATTCCAGTTACAGTCCCACACACATGACAGAGTGACAGTGATGGAGGTGGGCTCTGTGGGTTGTAGTTTGTCTTGCTCACAGTGTCAAAGCAGCGTGCAGGGCACCGCAAGGCATGGAGCGGCACCCCGTGCAGGGTTTGCAGATGCCGTTTGCTCTTTACCCTCATAACTTTAGGATGCTATTTCCCAATGTTGTCTGCTTTTACTTTAAGGAAAGTTGGAAGTATTACAGTAACTGAACAATAAAAGTGTTTAATGCTATACAGTACTAAAGTATTATAGACATTTTTGTTGCTCCATAAGGAACAATAATTACTATTACGTAAAATGGGACAGAGGCACAGGATCTCAGCAAGCAGGAAGCTAAGATGTAATTCTGAGAACTGCAAAACTATTTGGAAATGTAGTTGGCAGACTTAAACCAACATTTATTTTTTTTTTTTAAATAAAAGGACCTATATATTTTTCTTCCATGGACTTTGATTTCAGAGGAAGCTCTCTTTATGCTCAGCTGTACCGACCCTTAGATGAGATGGTGCCATAGGTTCTCAGCGTGCTATCTGGCTCACAGTCAGCCTGCATGAAATTCTGCCTGTCATATGCTCATTTGGCAGCTGTAAGCTCAGGACTAAATTCAGACTCTGGAGTGGACCTGGCAATCTCAGGCAGTTCTTCTCAAAGTGCAGTAATTGTGTCCCCAGGGAACACTTGGCAATTTCTGGAGATGCTTCAGATCGGCATCATTAGGGATGCGGTCCTGTCTGTGGTGAAGAAGCTGATAGCATCCACAATAGGAAGCAGAGCCTCCCACACCAGAGGACTACTTGGTCTGAGACATCAGGAGAGCTGAGGCTGAGAACTTCTGACACAGAGTCAAAACATTATAGAAAACATACATAAACATAAACAAACATAAAACATTAAAACACACACACACATAAAACAAAGATGCTAGGAATATTTACTCAGCTGCCGTAAAAAGAACTAGAAAACTGCCGCCATGGTAAGCATCCAGTTAATGATGACCCTTGCTATTCATTTAACTACAGTATGTAGAAACCTTACTGGGTACCTGACATAATCCTAGATGTCATGTATCCAGTGTGGAAAACTGTGACAGGATTTATGGCATAAGTGAGCTCTACTCCATAGGAATAGCAGCACGTATCACCATCAGCCCTGGTACTCGTGAGTCTTCTGTCCTCACCCCTAATTCCTACAAATTGTTGGGAGGATGCCAGGTTGTGACTCTAGCTGTTAGAACTGAATGTCGTCTCGGGCTGGAATGGCTTTCTTCCCAAGGGTGCTTTTTAAAGAGGAAGCATTCGGATGGTCTTAAGTGGGCAGTTTGATTATGTTTTCCCCTAAAGGCTAAGCTGTATTTGGTGAACTGTGTCAGCAGGTCCAGGCTTGGGTATGGCTTCCTGTGCCATCCATTCCCTGTCCTCCAGCTACTTCTGACCAGAACAGGGAACACGGAGGATCCGGTCTCCAGTAACAGAACTGATTGTGACTCACTGAGTTACTGATGTCTGCTTTCCTAAGAAAAGCCCCATGGTGCCACATGCCAACTGAGTCACAGCTACTCCTTATGTTCTATTCTGTTTGCCCAGTTCACGTGACTGAGTTTCTGTTTTAATTTCCTCCTAGCCCCACAGCTCCCTATGTAACATGGTGTCTCTTCTAAGGCTGCTCTCAGACTGTGATCTATTCCTAACCACCTGTCTAGACTCCTCCCACTCTCCCACTCCATCCTTCCCACAGAGCGTATGCTCAAGCAATCTGAAGCACTGTAGGTCCGTCAACATGCCATCTTTCTTTGTATCTCCATGCGCTGCACACACTGCTTTCTCTGCCTGGATTTCCCAACTGCTATATGCCTGAATTCACCCTCACCTCACTGATTATTAGACACTGAACTGCTTCTTCAGTACCCAGCAGCTCAAGGGAACTCATCCTTGTGTCTCATCCTGGCTTCTAAATATTTTTCCTGACTACCAAGGTGCCAAGTACGTCAGAGTTCAGACTACTAGACACATTAAGCTGAATATTCTAGATTCAGATCAGCTGCAGCATGGTATAGTGGACTGATCTTCTGAGGGCCTGACACTAATGTTGCAGTTAGTGACAGTACAGGCCAGGGTTCTAAAAACTCATCTCCCAATGATGCCTTCAAATACAGCCACATTTATAAATTGTTGGTTGACCACAGCATGAGTTGTGTTTACAGGAAAACATGTGAGTAGACACTCAGTGTACATATTCAATCAGAATGAAAACAAGTTTTCAGTCTGTGTCTAGTCTCAGGAGTGAATGTGAGGTCATATAGATAACAGAGGGATGGCATGGACATAAGGCAGAATAAATCATTGGGCATTAATGCGAGTATTGACATCTGAGCCCATCATTCGTTAGCAGTGAGGTCATACTGCCCATTTAGTTTTTCAAATACTAAAGGGAAGTGACTCTGTATTCGTAGAAAGTGAACCAAAGAAGAGGTTTATGACTTGGTCCACGGCTCAGATCTGAAACATTAGGACAGCCAAAAGCAGCACCTTTAAAACTCCACTCAGATGTTAACTTTTCAAAAGAATTTTAAATCCTAACAGCTCTCCTGGCCGGGACTAATGAGCTAGGTGAGCCTAGTAATTAGTATGGGTTATGTCTCCCAGGACTTCTCTGTAAACCTTTGTGCAGGATAAATTATGTTTGCCTATGAGATTACAGGTATTGCCTGGAGCTGTGGGGTGCGTCCATAGTTGTTAGTCTTGCTTCAGAGGAAAATAAGCAGAAAGGAGAGTGAGTTATTCTTGCATAGTGAAGGTAGGCATTCTGTTTTATCAACTAAACCTTGGAAAGAAAAATTAATTTAAATCATTCAACAAGTATCTCTTGGATCTTTTCTTCTGTCCTGGGATATAAGCACTGATATTTATCATGGTGGAAGAGAGGTGTAGTATATATTTCTTACCTCAAGAAGATTAAAATCAGTCTTTCTGAGGATGTGAAACTGGCATATGAAGCCACAGGCCATGAAGTATAAAGACATGTCAGAACACAGTGACAACGCAGAGGAAACCGTCATACCTGTGGCCCTTGAGGAAGGAAGAAAGCTGTCAGGAATATGGAAAAGCAGAAGATAAAGACCAATTTCAGTATAATTCCAGGATAGTTATAATACCTAGTCCTTTTCTGTTTTAAGGAGTATAAAATATAACAAAGATATTGTCTGTAGACTACTCTGTAGAAACTTGAGCTCTTCCCCAAAATTTAAAACTCAAATAATATAGAGCGAAAAGCACAAAGAAAAAAGGGCAGAAAAGTACTGGTGTGCATTTGCTAAGTGTTTGAGCATTCTGGGCAGGGGAGCTTACGACAGTTCCAGCACCAACAGACCAATGGAGAAGAGACAGCTCAGTGCTCACCCTGGCTTCTAAACAGTAGGTCTGGGCATTCAGTTAGGAATCGTTTCCTTTTCTGAAAATTTATAACGTCTCTAACATAATACTCAAATCACACTGACCACTTGAGGGTGTTATTTTTTTCTACTTGCAGACAGTGTAGGTCCTCTTGACCTTTCTTCTATAATCATGCTTATATGACAAAGGACCATGTTCTGTTTGTTAATTTTGGCTCTCTATGTAATCTCACCAATTCTTTAGTTCTTTCTTTCTCTCTCTCTCTCTGTGTATAAAACATTCTTGTAAATTTGGTATGTATCACATATTGCATTTGTAAGGGTTGTTTAGATTGAGCAGAACTGAGAAAGAATATTTATTAAAAGAGGATTTAGGATTTATTAGACTGCCTTACAATGTAGGTTCATAGTCTATCAATGTCTGTCTCACACCTGAGAGACAGGTGGGGAAACCAGTATTTGCTCAGTCTGTGGGCTGTGTACTTTAGCTGTGAGAATCTGAGAACTGCTAGTCTTCAGTCAATACTGGGAAACCTAAGAATCTGTTTCCAGTACCAGTAAAGAAATCATCATCGTCATCATCATCATTATCACCATCATCATCAGCAGCAGCAGCAGCAGGAACAGGGTAGATGAGCTCACCAGGGATAGGGAAGGCCGAGCGAGCAGAAAGGCAAAACTTTCCTTCTTGCATGTCCCCCTGTCTGGGCCATTCTCAGAAGGTGCTGTAGTTGCTGAGGCAGAAAGCGTTGAGGAAACCTGCTTGCTTTCCATGAGTTGCTCAGCCTGCTTTCTTACACGATTCAGGACCACCAGCACAGGGAGCTCACTGCTCGTAACCCTGATGAGTACTCCCCTATTAGTCATTAGTCAAGAAAATGCCCTTACAGACATACCCACGGCCAGTCTGATGGAGGCAACTCCTCTGTTACCTTCTCTCTCTTCCGCTGTCCCTAGCTTTTGCCAAGATAACAAAGCTAATGATCCCAGTGGAGGACAGCCTCAATTCCTGCCTCAGTTCCTGCTTGAGTCCCTCAATGATGGTCTCTAATCTGCACGTGCAAGTCACATAAGCCCCTTTCTCACCAACCTGGTTTTTGTTAGTGTTTTATTACAGCAAAGATGTGGGAGCTGGGTACCACAGATATCCACAGGCCAACCCAACGTAGACAGCTGCTCATTGGAGCTCTCTTCCCAGGGGATGGTAGGTTGTGTCAAGCTGACAATTAAAGGTGGCTGTAACACTCTGCCCCTTGTTAACTTGATACATAAAAACATCACTTGAAAACCATAACCTTCCACCCCCTGTCCCTAAAGACTCATGTTTATTTCATAAAGTAACATAGAGTCTGACTCTAAAAGTTTCCAAAGTCTTTAAATGTTTAGCCCATCTTAATGGTGAGCTTGTGTAAGTCACCTAGCTCTAACACTTTCTGGCACAGTTAGAATTCTTCTTCCAAAAGGGAAGGACAAGCCTTCCAATGCAAAATCAAACTTCAGCAGGAAAAACAACAGATCTTGATAGCATGTAAGTAGATAAAGTATTGATTCAATACGTGAATCAATATATAATCACGTATTAGTCCATTTCCCCTTTCAAGAAAAATGCATCTTTCTATCTCCTCCTTCTTCCAAAAGACTCCCTGCACTCTGCCCAAAGTTTGGCTGTGAATCTCTGCATCTGCTTCAATCACCTGCTGAGTGGAATCTTTTAGAGGACATCTGTGGTAGGTTCCTGTCCTGTTCCTTTTCTTTTACCACTTCTGGTGTCTATCCTGCTTTTCTTCTGAATGACAATTAAACATCATCCCTAGGGTCCTCCTTGCTGTTTAGCTTTTTTATGTCTGTAGATTTTGGCATGTTTGTACTATATTATATGTCAAATACACACTTATAAGTGAGTCTATACCATGTGTGTCTTTCTAATTTTGGGTTACCTCACTCAGGATGATATTTTCTAGTTCCATCCATATGCCTGCAAATTGCATGATTTCCTTGTTTTTAATAGCTGAGTAGTATTCCATTGTGTAAATGTACCACAATTTCTGTATCCATTGGTTGTTTCTAGACTCTGACTATTTATTACAAATAAATCTGCTATGAACATAGTTAAACAAATGTCCTTGTTGTATGACTGAGTATCTTTCAGATATATGCCCAGGAGTGGTATAGATGGGTCTTGAGGTAGCACTATTCCCAACTTTCTGAGAAAGCACCAGATAAAGACCCAGAGGCGACAAGAACTCTACAGGGACACAAACAAAACCAATAAAAGCTGGGCCCAGGAGGTCCTTCAGATACATCAACCAAGGACCATGCATGGAGAAGAGCTAGAACACCTGCTCAGATATAGCATACATGCAGTTCATTCTCCATGTGGGTTCCTTAGTAAGGGGAGCAGGGTCTGTCTCTGACATGAACTGGGTTGCCTGCTCTTTGATCAGTTCCACCTGACAGGGTAACATAGCCAGCCTTCAGAGGAAGAGGATCCAGACAGTCATGATGAGACCTGACAGGCTAGGGTAAGATAGTAGGGGAGGAGGACTTTCCCTATCAGTTGGCTAGAGGAGAGGGATAGGAGGGATAAGAGGAAGGAAGGCTGAAACTGGGAGATGAGGGAGGGGGCTACAACCAGGATACAAAGAGAAGAAATTGTAAATAATAATAATAAAAATAAAGAAAATTCATGAAGATATGTACTTTCCAAAATTGTAACCAATATAAAGATTGCTCTCCTCCAGCACCCTTCATAGTTGTCCCATAAAGTGGCTCCAGGGCTGCAGATGTCCCCTTTTGGTGCCTTCCTGGTGTGCAGAACCATCAGTAAACCTGTCTTCGGTCTTCTCTTCTCACTCAGCTGATTATAGGGTATTCTCCTTGAGGCCCAATAAATCAGTCACCAACCCCTGCTTTCACTTCTGCTTCCAGATGTTCCTTGGTCCTGGAATCTCCAACTTTCTTGGGTCTCCATTGCAACTAAAGTGTCCCTTTTACAGCTTCAAGCAGTGGCCTCTCACGACCTCTTCAAAGAATCCAACACATTGCTGCCCTCATTGTTTAATGTTTTAAACCTTGGCACAAGGTTCCATGATCTTGTAAATTTATACCTTGTAAATTTATACCTGCAAAACCAGTACATTGTGAATAATGATGCTGAAGTCTGATAGCACCTTGCTGTGTAGCCTGGCCCCTACTGGATCACAGTTTCACGAGATTCTGTGTTTCTTCAAGGCTGACTCTGGGAAAACACTTTCTGAGGTGGTCATATTCGAGCAAGGAGAACTGTCTTAGTTTGGGTTTTATTGCTGTGAAGAAACATCATGACCATGGCAACTCTTACAAAGAAAAACATTTAACTGGGGTTGCCTTACAGCTTCATGGGGGAAACATGGTGGCATGAAGACAGACATGGTGCTGGAGAAGATGAGAGTTCTTCATGCAGATCCACAGGCAGCAGGAAGAGACTGAGCCACACAGGCCATAGCTTGAGAATGTGAGTCCTAAAACCCTGCCCCCACAGTGCACACTTCCTCCAACAAGGACACACCTACTCCAACAAGGCTGTACCTCCTAATCATGCCACTCTCTATGGGCCAAGCATGCCAACACATGAGTCTAAGGGGACATTCTTATTCAAACCACCACGAGACCTTTAAGTGGAAATCTCAGTTTATGCTTACTCTTATCAAAAAAATCAGAATTTTCCTAAGTTATAGCCTCTGGTAGGGAGGATCTTACCCTCACATTGTCTTCTGTATTGTCTCACAGGTTTCTTTAATGGTTCCATAATCTCTTTGATAATTAAACCTGCTTTTAAACTGCCTTGTCAGTTCAAATAATTAAATAATCTCTTATAATCACAGTTACCTTTAGACTGTCTTGTCACTAACTCTAAACTTATACTTTTTTCTTCACCAAATTGTACATTTTTTATATCTATCTGTTCTCCTTTTTGCTTTCTTTCACTGTAGACATGGATGAGGTCAGGAACAGTAATTGTTACAGTACTGAAGTGGGATTCTGTCTTGTGATTTCTTTCCCTGAAGAAATTTGTCTTTTACTTTAAAATTTATCCATGCTAAAGGACTCAGGACCACAGACAGATCTTTTCTGAATATTATTTGAAGAGTCTTTAGTCAATTGCTCAATAGAGTTTTTCTTCCCTTCTGGAATCTCATGAGCCAGGCCTTCACTGGCCCCATTTCTCTCTGCATTGTGCTCTTCTGGCCTTTCATCAGGCTGACCCATTAGTCTCTGCTCATAGCAGTCTAGACATTTTCTAGGCTGAAGTTTCTAAGTGTTCTGTCAAGCCAGTCTCATTGGAGTAAGAACTACACATTCAGGTTCATCACAGAAGCAACTACTTCTTGCAGCAATGTCCTGTACTGGTGACTTATCTCACCGCTGGGATAATGTAATCAGCAAGGAGCAATGTCAGAGAGGAAGGATTTGGCTCACAGTTCAAGGTGATGCGGCTTGTGGTGAAACAGCGTGGTGTAGCAGGGGCAAGAGGCTGCTGGCTGCTTCCTCAGTCAGGAGGCAGAGCGAGAGAAACTTGTTGGTGTTCCTCTTTTTGTATTAAGTTGGACCCTAGACCATGGAGCTGTACACTTAAGAGAGCTCTTCCCACCACAGTCCGATTTACAAACCCCTCAGGCTTAGAGATTCGTCACCTGGGTGAATCTATTCTTCTCAAGTTGACAGTCAGCCTTAACCATCACCCAGGCCTCTCAAGACCACTGATAGAAATGCATTGCCACACAGCATCATCCCATTCCTTTCCTGATGGCCCATCTAGCAATCCTCCCATGAAGCCTCCTACCTCGTGGTTTAGAATTTCTTCCTAAACACAAAACTTAACCAACAAAAGATATAGAATGCTTCACTTCATAAATGGGAAATTATACTCACTGCTGCCAACGGTCAGCCAGTGATGGGATCTGACATTACTTTTGGGTATGCCACACCTAAAATGTTTACTTTTTGGCCTTATATAGAAAGTTTGCTGATCATCATTTTAAAGAATGATACCCCAGTGAACTGTCTGAGTGAGTCATAGATTTGGGAGATGCATTATTTAGGGAATAGGCTAAGTTCTTCCAGAAAATGCATTGCTTTCACGAGGAAGAACTTTATTTATCTGTAACGGTCCAGAGTCAACAGGCAGTCCATGGCTGATGGCCTTTCCTCCACCTGAGATTGTCTGAAGACCAAGGTGTGGTCGGTATTCTACTTCAAACACCCCTCTCTTTATTGAGGTTGACTTTTTCCTCACCATATCACCAAGGAAAAGGAAGAAGAGTGTGGTCAATCTTCTTTTAGATCATCAAAGAGTATTGTGGCCCGTGTTCCCTTTACACACAGTGCATTGGACAGAATTTAAAACACCTGAGCACTTAACTACAAAGGATGCTAGGGAATAATGCAGTTTCTAAATAGTAGCCTTGTGCTCAAACAAGTAGATAGTTTTATTCTTGGAAAGAGGAGGAGAGTTGTTTCTGTTGGAAGAAAATTAGGAGTCAGCCACAGTGATACAGACAGCTCATGGTGTTGAAGTAGTACCAATCTTCATTTACACAATTCTCAACATGAAACTATGTGGCATGCATTTGTTGAGGAGAAGTTTCTCGAGTTTTTTGGCAGAAAACTGAAGGGAATGCTGAGTCTAGGAATGGTTACTTGAGGAAAAATCTGGCTGAAATAGGACCAGTCCAGGCTTGGTGGGTGTTATTATCTTTGAAGTGTAAAATATAGGCCACAAACTCATTTGTTTGGACACTTGATTCTCTTGGTTGGCATTATTCTGAGAACTTTTGAAGCCTTTGAAATGTGGAGTCTGGTCAGAGGGAGAGTATCATTTCTACTTCTTGTCTGTCTATTTTTTGTGTTCCACAGAGGGAGTTGAAGGTTGTAAGGAGTCTCAGCCACATTCTCACTGCCATGGGCTGCCTGCCTGTATGTTTTCCCTGCTGTGATGAAGTATATCATGCAGGCATGAACCTCCCTTACATTGTTTGTGCTTGTTATTCTGTCACAGAGCTAAGAAAAATATTAAAGACTTATGTGAATAAATCAGCTAGCATCAGAGACTAGATAACTTTAAGCAAGGTGAATGAAGAATTAAGTTTAGCTTGTTTTATACTTTATATAGGGATAATCCCAACATTTAATTAATTAATTAATTAGTTAATTATTACAATTTATTCACTTTGTATCCCAGCTGTAGCCCACTCCCTCATCTCTTCCCAGTCCCAGCCTCCCTCTCTCTTCTTCCTCTATCCCCCTCCTCTAGTCCACTGATAGGGGAGTCCCCCTCCCCTTCTATCTGAATAGAACAAAATGACAGCCTACAGATTGGGAAAGGATCTTCACTAACCCTATATCTGACAGAGGGCTAATATCCATTATATATAAAGAATTCAACATGTTAAACACCAACAAACCAAGTAATATAATAAAAAATGGGGTACAGAGCTAAACAGAATTCTCAATAGAGGAATATCGAATGGCAGAGAAACACTTAAAGAAATGTTCAACGTCCTTAGTGATCAGAGAAATGCAAATAAAAACAACCCTGAGATTTCACCTTATACCCCTCAGAATGGCTAAGATCAAAAACTCAAGTGACAACACATGCTGGAGAGGATGTGGAGAAAGGCAAACCCTTCTCCACTGCTGGTGGGAATGTAACTGGTACAACCACTCTGGAAATCAATCTGGAGCTTTCTCAGACAATTAGGAATAGTGCTTCCTCAAGATCCAGCCATACCATTCCTAGGCATTTATCCAAAATATGCTCATCTGTACAACAAGGACATTTTCTCAGTCCCAACATTTAAATAGTGAGTTTGGTTTAGGAAATTTCATAGAAGTTTTAGAAGATATTATGGGGTTGGAGATAAGGTGGTAGAGTTGGGGGGTGCACAGTGTTGGAGCAGCCTCTTAGTCCCTGTATCTCTCAGGCCAACAGGCCTCATTCTACAGATACAGCTTTCTGAGACCTTAGCAGGATTCATCCATTCCAAAGGGACAGCAAAACAAAGGACCTGGCAAGAACCTGACAGAATATTAAAGTCTCAACCAAACAGCTTGGTGCAGGGCGGAGGGCAGGGGCCTCCGCTGGAGACTGAGGCAGGAGCTCAGCTCTGCAGACTGTACCAGGGCGGTGGATTTGGCAGATGATTTTCTTCAGGGGATGGGCACATTTTCAGAGTTCTTACTGAATCCCCGAGAGGCAACAGTTCTTTCCAAATCTTCCTCGCCCCCCCCACCCTTTTTTCTCTTTTTTGCATGATTGTTCCTCTGGCTTAGAAACCCAGAGGAGACAGAAAAGGGGTGGGGAGAACAAGGACAGAAACTGAAGGATTTTCTTCTTCGCAGAAATCTGGAGTGAAGAGCTGTGAACCACGCTTTTCTTGTCATTTGGTCCTTTATAATGTTGTTTGCTTTCTTAAAGTGAAAATAATCATGATAGAAAAATGAAGTTTGATTTAAATAGGGTAGGTAATCATGATAAGTGAGACTTTAATGTCTTGTTACTCTGAAATAATTTGATTATTATAATTAAGGAAGAAATATAGAAGAATAAATTCTCCAAATTGATGTCTTAGGTCAAACTGGCCCATTAAGAGGAAGATGAAATTGTGCCTTTCAGCATTTCACCTCTGCATAATTGGTAGGGCACTATGTACTCTGTCTTTGGCTACTCAGCAAAGATTTTGCTAGAATCTGCTTGTGTAATCCACAGTTTCACAATAAATAACCTTCATAGTGTATGCATGTGAGGTTATTTTATACCTCTCTATCCATTATGTCTATTTATTAAGAAGTCTTAATAAATTTTACGGATCTACTGTCGAAATCCCACTTTGATCCTGTAAATGTTGTATTTCTTTTTTAAAACAATCTTTCTACCAGTGTCAACAAAATTGTTGTATATGTATTATTGTAGAAAAGTATGACATAGTCCAAAGAAACATAATTTGAGAATTTATAAAATTGAATGGTAAGGCAAACCATAGTTGTTATCATTAAAGCAAATCCAAACAGATAAAATGAGGGGCCTGTAAGATTTCACTGCAGGTAACGATGCTTGCCATGCCAGTCAGAATTCACACAGATAGGAAGAGTGAACCGATACTCTAAGTTGTCCTGTGACCCCCAAATGCATGCTCTGGCATGCCCACACTTGCACACACACACACACACACACACACACACACACACACACACACACACACACACACACAGTTGCACATGCTCATACAGACTCCATAATGACATAAACTATCAGTAATTAAAAATTTTAAAACAGAATAAAATGATAATTGTTACATATAAATTTTTAATATTTTATGTTTGAATTCTTCAGGCATTATTTTGTGGACCCCTCATATTCTGACTACACTTTTGTTTTATTTCATGGATGAAAATTTCAGTTTGTGGGTCAAATGTTTTGTTTAAGGTAAAGCAGACAGCTGCTGGATCTGGACAGCAAATCTGACCCTTGTTTTTGTTTGATTGGCTCCTTAATGCTTATGCTTCTGACTCATCATATTAATGTGTGCTTATTACTGTGCTTGTGTAATATATACTTGTGGTATTTGTCCAAATCAAAATTAATTTTGGATCTGGAAAGAATCTTTGAGGTCGTTCTGGGTTCACTGAGATCAGCGTGTCTTCAGGAGTGTGCCCTTGTTCTCTGGCGTTAGCCTAGCATTGAGGGTCACACGTATGCGGCTTAAGTTGTGGTAGCAGAGGCTTGATCAGCACCACCAACAGCTGTAAACGAGTCCCGGGTACCCAGTAACATTTAATGCACAATTATTGAAAACTGTTTTTCTAAGAGGCATATTGTTCTTAAATTTTAATTCACACCACAATCGTTTAGATCAGGGTGTGTAGCTGAGGGGACCCATATAGAAATCAGGTTGCAGTTCTGAAAAGCCCAGTTAATTCAGAGATCATGAGAAACTTATTTCTCTGGACAGTGTGCTTTTGTAAAAGTTAAATTGATGAATTGCATACCCCCGGAGTCTGCGTCACTGTGCCACTGTTGGGGGAACAGTAAACCCCCTGGTGTCCGCGTCAGTGTGGTGCTGCAGGGCTCTGTTGTGTGAACACAGAAAGCACCTTGTCCTGAGCTGAGTCCTGGATCTGCCATTTGAATTATGTTCCTACATGTGACCAGAATTGCTTCCAGTATTTCCAAATGCAATAAAGTCCCAGAAATGAATGGATTTGGGGGTAACTATGATATGACCGGCAAGCATTCTGCGTTTTCTTCTCTAACCTTAAGATTACAATGAAGCAGAGAAAAGAATCCCACACACTACAGAGTTCTCTGAGGGTTAAGTGAGATTATTTTTGTGTAAAGGCTTTGCAAATGCATACAGTGTTAATCAAATTGTTAAATTTGGCTTTTAAAACCATCACCATTATTTTGCCTTTATACTTTACACTATGATTTGTTGAAAGGAGGATAAAAGCGGTGGGCACTGTGGTATCAGTCCCAAGCTAGTGTGTTTTTAATCTGAATTTCAATGATAATCGTACATAGCTAACATCTGAAAGGGACCAAACTGTTACGTTTGGAAACGTCAGTCATCTATTCTGTATCTGAGAGTAGATGGTATTTATAATTGAATTCACACATGCTATTTTTGTTGTCAGGTTATGTGGGGAAATTAATTTAAGTTTTTACACATTGCAGCAAGTTGGGACTCATTAGGTTCATGGTGGCAATTGCTGTGATGCTTTTCTTAATTGGAAAAGAAGAAAATAATGCTCACTAATTTTTGTTATTGAAGGATAGATAAATCCCTTCCTTAGCTTTACTGTCGACACACTGAAAATCCTGGAGAGTTTCTGCATTCTGACACTAAGTTATCTGAAAAAGAAATTGAGACCTTAGGACTTTCAATAGCTACAAGAAAATATTTAGAATAAATTTAACTGGTGAAATGAAAGGTCTGAACACTGAAAACCAAAGAATATTGCTGTAAGGATTGAGGACAATACATTTAAAATAAATGGAAAGATATCATCTATTTCAGGACTTGAATAATTTCTATACTGTTAAAATGCCTCTGTCACTCCAAATGACCAAAGAATTCAAGGCAATTCTAATAAAATTCCAATGACTTTTTCAAAGAAGTAGAGGAACCATCCTAAAAAATGCAGATGTACTTACAATTTCAATGGATTCAGTGTGCTAGCTGTTCCCATACACATTTAACAAGTGAGATTTCTAGAGTAAACTGTAATTTATCTCTGTGTGGAGCAGCAGGTACCCACAGTTACTGCGAGTCTTTGTTCTTGTGGCTATTTGCTCTGGTGGGCAAATGTTCCTAACTGAGGCGTAACTCAGGAAAAGCGTATATAATTAAGCCAAGCAAGAAATAAATCATATGTGTGTACAGAGTGAAATGATCATCACAATCATACTAACTCCCCCCCCCCATATAGTTGTCATTTTTTTACACAATGAGAAGTTTTGTGATCTATTCTCAAAAAGTTTGAAATGGGGTATTATGAACACCCTCTTATGTTCATTAAAGTGCACACCACAGCCCCACGACACAGTCATACTATAGAGCTTCAATTTTAAAGCTTTACCCATGACTTTCTCATTTCCCGTATTCTCTCAGCAATGACTAGTCTACTGAACTCAATGTTGAGCAGAGGCTACATGAATCCTTAAGTAGCATGTCTTCCAGGTTTACCACTGTTGTTTAAAATGACTGCAGCTTGGTTACACAGGACATACAGTCCCCTCTGAATGCCACCCTTCCCCTCGTCTATTTTCGTGAGAGAAAGATGAGAATGATTTGTTCACAACACAACTGCACATCTGGCTCCGTCAGTCCTATGCACACAGTATAAATAAGAGCCTCATGCTTATGGTGATCAGGTGCTGGAATGATAGGGCTTATCTGACCACCCAGTTCATTGCTATCTCTGCCCTATTTCTCCCACGTCTTGTCTGTTCTGAGTTTGGAGCTCAAGAATAAACCACATGAAAGGGCAGAAAAAAGTTTCTCTTTTCCTGGGCAAACTTGTTAGACTGAGCTTTCTCTAAATCCATGGAGGAGGGGGTGGAATTAAGTTCTATGTATTTCTTTCAACAAATATGGTGAGAAGAATTGATCTTCCTGTTTCCTCCACTGCACAGAAGGCTGAGAGTGACTAATTCCACTGATCTTTTCAAGAATCTATTTATAGCGAGCCTTCTGGCTAAAGATACCACTCGAAAGAGAGGCACACAGATTCAAATCCAGTTTTCTCTCGGGAGGTCTCAGAAAATCTACCTGGCTTTACAGTGCTCAGTCACTTTGGTCCTGTTGTAGGACCCACATCTTTTTGCTGTTGTCCCTGATGTAGCTATGGCAAAAGGCTGGAGAACCTATGTGAAGAGAAAAGTCGGGAACACTCATTTTCTGGGAGGCTTCTTTGATTTTCCCCTCAAAGATGACAAGTCTTGAAAACAGATTCCTGAAACATATTTATTAATTCACGTGATTTTTGTGGTGCCCTGTGCTGTATGCGGGAGAAGCTCTTATTGGGAGCGTTTACCGAGTCTAAAATTTGGTATTTATGAATTAAACTTTAATAAATTTTCAGGAAGGTGAGGCTTATAAGACATATTTTGTAAAAGCAAACTCTAGTGTCTTTTTAATGTGTGTTTATTGTTTATTTAATCTTAGATACCCCCAGAAGCATAAAGGCTCCTGCTGCTACGGCTGAGCGTTTTCTCCAGAAGCTGAGAAATAAACACGAGTTCACAATTTTGGTGACCCTGAAACAGATCCACTTAAATTCAGGAGTCATTCTCTCCATCCACCACTTGGATCACAGGTAGGCAGAGCTTGTAACAATTCTTGTGTTTTCTATGTGTGTTGGCATTACTATTCAGAAGAGAAGTAAACAAGCCTGCTATGAGAAGGGTTTTATATATTTTGCACAACTGCAGGCAGAGTACTGCCTAAAAGCAGAGGAGCCCGTTGCATCGGTGTGTTGGGAGCACACACAAGTCCACCACTAAGAAGCATTTGTCAATTTCTAAACTCCACAAGGGCTGTCTTCCTCAATGCTAAACACAAACACAGTTCTTCATTGCCAATCATTACCTACAAAGCACTGTACATTTGCCTTTGGAAAAGTGACTGTAGAATTTAGCATTTAGTAGTCATATGATTTTAATCATATACAGAGAGCTTACCCTGTAAGCCCCAGTGCTTACAGCTGTGTGGGTTTGAATGCTTATGAGCACTTTCCACCTACTGTCACATGAGGAAGGATTGCTAAGGGAGCTGGCAGAAGAGGCCGAGAGAGAGCAGAGTTCCACGCATGCACTTGACACGTGGAGCTGTAGATGCACACATACTGAATAATACCCGAATCCTGAGTCATAGCTTAGAACAACACAATTACTATCAGCTGTGCTATTATTGAATAACAAGTAGTTGTTATTAATTATTAATAACAACATGAAAACCACAATTCTGGCTGTTCATTCATATTTTGATGCATAGTCCTATTACATATTATTTACAAACCAGACAAATCACACGGCTATCTATATCTTCAATTGCTTTTCTGTAAAGTGGGATAATAGTGATAGCCCCTTTTAGGTGACTGTAAAAAATAAAGTTTATAAACCCAAAGTGCTTTAAATACATAATAGCATTCATGATCTTGTTCATATTTTGGAAAAAAATTATTTGGTTCTTTTTATTGAAGATTAGGAAGTCTGAAACTTTTCAAATCTTTTCTGGGTACTAAAGATCAAACTTGACAAATGCAGGAGAAGAACAAAATGCAGCGAGATTAGAGAGGGAGGCTCTTAAGTACACTAGTTCTTAGAGTTTGGGGGCTCCTGGCATTCTGTTCTTAGCACCAAAGGATATCGTCACGGAGCTTGCTCTTTACTGGGGTCTGGCTTGTGCCAGAGGGGGAGGGCGCCATGCAAACACCCAGCTGCGGATTAATTAAACCCTTGAGGGAAGAATGGGAAAAGGGGGGCATATTCACACATTTGTTAGAGCTTTTCCCTTGCCACAGACCTCTCTTCATGTGCCCAAGAGGAGGTCTCACCCGTGCTTATGGCATCAGGCCTCTGCGCATGTCAGCTGGGCTTTCAGTCAACATGAGTCACACAAAAGAAAGGAAGATGTTCCTAAAAAGACTAGTCTGGTCTGTGGGTAGTCATCTGTCCATGCTAGGAATAGTTCTCCTTGATGAATCACAGAACTTTCTTTCTCTGTGAAGACTTGGGACTCACCCAGCCTTCTTCCAGGTGTATCACTTACATGTGATGGCCACGCCCAGTTTCCTTCTTTCCCCCTCTGCCCTGTGCTAACCAGTTCTGACTGTATCCTCCACTTATGCTCTCACACTGAGTTCTGCATGGTGACTGTTTCCGAGGTCCCTGTATCAATTCAGTAAGTTGTTTGCTTATTCACCTTACATTTGTCTATAATATCGACAAAATTTAGTCAAACAAATACCACATTTGTGATATAGTATATCTTTGCATATGTAAAATGTAATTTATTTTTAAGGCATTAATTCTCAGTGAGATGACAACTATGAGAGAATTACACTTGGTCAGTGTGTGCTACCTGAGTCCATTTACCATCAGTGTTCAGTTAAGAGGATAGCCCTGGAGACAGACTGCATATCTCACTGCTTTACCACTCAGGGTTCCTCTCTGCAGCTTAGTGTCCTCATCTGTAAATCCATACAAAGTCTTTGAAAATGTCAGTTAAACATCCACAGAAGCTCTGTAATTGCACAAGGTCAACACTTTCATTCTCATTGACGAGACAAACACACATCAGAGTTGCTGTTAACTTCAGAAGAGCTTGTGGGAAGAGCCTCGTGCCCAGGCTGTACCACAGGCTCATGCATGCACATTCCTCGTTTGTTACATGGATGCTGGGGATCCATACCAAGCTTCTTGTGTTTGCGCATCAAGCATTTTTACCTACCAAGCCATCTCCCAGCTGCCATCTTTTTAATTCTCATCATTCTGTCTAGCCTCATTATTACATAGACATGTATTTAACTATGCCCTCTTTTCATAAAAAAAAAAATAAGGTGGCTTGAGGGTGTAACCATGGAAACAGATAAAACAATGTGACCATGCAGATAGGCAGAAGAAGAAGCTCAGCTAAATGGTCAAGGGTGTGCTGCCATTGTTAATGCTCAACAACAGACCTTTTCATAGATATCCATAGTGATGGCCCAAGCAAATAAGGTTGGGAGCTTCATGCTGTGTGGTGGCTTCTGGCCATAGTTGACTCCAGAAAATCAAACTACAACATTGCTAGTTACATATGTCAGAGGGAGAAGATCTTTGTAACAGTTTTGGGACTCCAGAGTGCTTGTAATGTGTAGGGCAGTTATGTGCAACGAAGTTTTTCTGTTGAACATGACAGGAAAGCTCCTAACATGCGACACATTGGTTTTCCCAATAAGTTGGTTTTCTTCTTGTAACTCTGTGTAATCAGTAGAGCGCTGGTGTGAGCCTGCCTCTGTGCCCACTGTGCTCCTCTTCCTCTGGGCTAATTGTAGTGAGCTGTTGCTGTCAGTCATGGGGAAGCAAGGCGAAGGCAAGAAGCGATGGAAACCAGGTCGATGCTGGCGCAGAGCTGCTCAGGAGGAGAGTGCATGCTGTACAGAGGCTGGCCCACTCTTCAGCTGTGCAGCCCTCTTTCACTCTACTTGCCCAAGTCTGCTCGGGTGTTCATGAAACTGTGCCTGTCCATTCCAGTTCCCATCCATGTCTTCTCAAATGAGCCTCCCGGGTGTGCTCTCCCCCTTTTTGGTGTTCTGATGCAGAACACCTCTGATGATCGTTTGAATGCTTCTTGTGTATATACTTATGTTAATTCCACATGAGATACTGAATAACATTTATTGCTATTGACCACAATTGTGGCAAATACTTAAAACATTTTAAAATTTAAATTTAAATGAAACCTCTTTCTATTGGTAGTATATTCCATGGTTCAAAACATTAAAGACCTAAGAGGACATAAAGGAAACAAATTACCATCGCTTATGCTCCTGGCCAGCCAGTGTCATCCTTGGGGGAAAACAGGTTTTTTTAATTGAAGACATATTATTTATTTATTTGTTCATTTGTTTAATATGTACATATGTGGCATGCACATGCCACAGGACCTGTGCAAGTCAGAGGACAGCTTGCAGGAGTTGGTTCTCTCCTCCTCTGTGGGTTCCGGGTTGCCAAGCTTAGTAGCAAGCACTTTTACCTACTGAGCTAGCCCACTGGCCCCATGGAAGGGACTTTACAGAGGAGAGTCATTTCATCAGCGGTGTGTTGTAGCTGGCACACACACTGGCTGGTAAGAGCTGGAACCTCATGAGCTGGTGGGTATTAATTTGGTAGATTATGATATGGAAATCAATGAAATATAGAAACCAGCAACTGTGATGAAGTAGTACCTTAAAATACACGATTTTGATAAGCTTTAACTTTTGATAGTTTTCATATGCTAACATCTGTGCACAAATAGATACTAGAAAGATGCCTGTGAAATGGAAAGAAGAGGGTTGGGGAAGAGGTTAAGCATATTGTGGAGGGTCACAGAAGGCATGTGACTTGAGTGTGGAAGGGTGACTAGTGGGGGGGGAAGAGGACAGTAGGAGAGGCGTGGGGTGGGATGGGAGATGGCGGAAAAAGAGTGACAAAAAACTAAACATGCATGGAACTCCCATAATGAAACCTGCCACAGGGCGTGCTCATTAAACACACATAACCATTTCAACAACCTCTACATAGACAGTTGAAGCAGCACACTTGAGCTATTCTCTGGAGCACAGAAAAGCAGTGCCAAACATTCTGCAGCACAGTGCGCCTGCCACGCTGACACCTGGAAAAAAATGCCACAGAGCTTCCTGATCCTTGTCTTAAACTTGTTTGTGTGAAATTTTACGTGACTGGCAACAAGTTTCTGCTAAATAGTAAGGTTTTACTGTCAAGGATTATATATTACTGCATATTAAACATAAAAATTCCATTCTGCATGTCATGTCACAGAGAAGCTAAATGAATACTTGATAGATGAAGAAACAAGTGGAAGGTGGAAAGTATGCACATGACTGTAACTGGGAATCATAAGTACGTCACTGCTCCCATCTGGGTGGACAGCAGAACTGAGGAAATGCTCAGATCTCTGTGGAAGCACAGGGTCCAGTCAATCCTGAAGCTTCATCAGCTCTAGCCTGAGTGACCCAATTCACTAACAGGTAGTCACTGCATCAAAACAACTGTAAGACGATTTCTTTGAGACTAGCAACCTCTATTAATAAACTTTTCCTCAACTGGAAGCCTAATCACAATACTGAGTTGGTTTGGACAGAAGAGACTGATGGGCTTGCCTGGGATTCTGGAGAGTCCAGAGGCCTGCTGAGAGCTGAAAAAAGGTAGGAAGTGGAAACCATCAAGAGCATCTCAGAACGGGAAGCAGGTGTAAGTCAATCCTACTGTGAAAACTGCACCAGGCAACAGTCTAATCATAACTACAAAGTCCTCATCAGCAGTGTGTTAGTGAACTATGAGGAAGGGCTCATTTGCCCACCCACCTGACACACTGGCTTTCCATGCTGTTGTCCAAATAGAGGCTGCTATTAAAAATTAAAACACAGGTTCACGTGAGCACCATGTAAGAAGACTATTGGCCCAGATTTTCCTGAGTTCGCATAACTATCACCATCCTATAAAGAACCAGCAGATCTGTACACCTGTCTGAAAGAATGAAGACACTTGGAAGAGTCAACACTTCACATTCCTGGGGACTGTGTTTCAAAGAGAAAGAAAAGAAATTGGGTGAAGAATTTTAAGATTAAAAAAAAGGAATTTTAAGATAGCGCTAATGATGTCTTGAGTAACTAGAGAAGAGGAATAGACACAAAAGTAAAGGCTTCTGTAAAGGCAAAACAGATTTGTCAGCGGAAATAAATGATAACTTCTCTGCAAATTTCAGAGGCCTCTGTTTCCTTCTCTTACCTTTTCTGAACCTAGTTTCTTTCAGATAAACACTGTCCCCTTTACAGATGTGGAATAATTACCTGGCTGTGCTCTCTGTAGTTTATGGTATTCTTCTCCTTTTTGAGATAGTCTTTGGATTTACATCAATTGGCTCCCATGGAGTTACTATTAGAATTTTCCTGATATCCAAATGTTATTTATGCTTCTAGTTTGAATCCTCTGTGAATTGTACACACAGAGAGAACTTTTAGCAATAGCATTGCAGATAAATACAAATATTAAAATGTCTTGTAGTTTGCTGTCATCTCCTGGATTAATCAACTTGAGGTAAAAATAACTTATTCCTTTAATATTAATTATTATACATTCTGGGAGCGTAGGAATGCATTTGTACATGAGGTTGATGAAATGTACTTGTGCTTGTTTGTCATGCAGGAAGCCATTTTTCTTTTGTGACATAAGCATGTAAGAATTAGAGTTGACTGCAATATTTGCTTGGCTTAATGGTTTTGAACTAAAAAGATGGCTTTGTTTATTGTGGGTGAAATTAACAAGCTGGCATAAAAGCAACTGCACCCTTCACTCTTTGGTTGCATGTTAATAACATTAACGATAATAGTATCTATAAATTAAAACTTCAAATTCCCAAGTTCTATGTGATTTCAATCCCTTTACTCAACTCTTGTTGACCTTATAATTGTGTTTCTGTATCATTATTTATCTCCAACAAAACTGCACTTCTAATGTGCACCTGCTGTCTCCTGAGGTGGCTATGATGCATCTGCAGAGCCCCACATTTAGTTCTGTCTCTCTGACGACCCCCCCCCCCATGCTTCTCAGTGACACGTGTCTGCAAACATCGGAAGATGCAGAGCATTTGCCATACTTCCTATCAGCCCCAGGTTTGCTATTAGGTACACCAAGGGAACGGAATTCATGTTTCGGTGTGTAGAGGTAATCTCAAGGGGCACAAGTTTCCCCACTGTGTTGAAGAAGCACAAGAAAGGATCCCACGACCACTGCTAATGTGGCTCTTTGGTACACAATCCCTGCTATTCCATCAAGGATCATACTCTGCATCCCCAGTCAGAGTTGCTTCTAAGGCTCCTTCCTGTTTTGAGCAAGTCCAGTCATAAGACTCCAGATACACCAGACTCTGGTGAGCCCTGCCTCCTCTTCTCTCTGGTTGCACCTTCGATGCAGATCATGAAGGATGAATGGTACGGCTATTAGCTGGGTAATGTGCAGAGGACCAAGGCCTCCAGTCAGGCTGCTGCTTGGTCTGAGGGTATTTAGTTCTTCTGCTTTGCTAAAGACATACAGATTTATGATTTCCTATATATTTTAAAGTATCTATCTATCTATCTATCTTCTGTCTATTTATAGATCTATCCAGTGTTATGACTGAGTGCATGCACATCAGAAGAGGGCACCAGATCTCACTATAGATAGTTGTGGGCCATCTTGTGATTGCTGGGAATTGAACTCAGGACCTTTGGAAGAAAAGCCAAAGCTGTTCAGAACCCTCTGAGCCAACTCTCTAGCCCCGATATCCTATATTGTTTTAAATGTTTCCAGGAATAAATTCAGAGGTCTGCCTGGTCCTCTTTCCCTTGAGTTTATGAGCTTGCTGTGTCTCAGGGCCATATTTTGCTTGGAGCTTCTCATGAAGAAACTTGAAGTCATTGATTCAGAATTCCTCATGTGAGAGGGAAGGAGAGGGAAGAGTAAATCTATCACATGTGCATATGTCTTTAATATAATTTTCTTGGGGCAGAGACATTTATTACCTTTCCTCATGGATGATGTCTGGTGATTAAAGGTGATATTGTTAATATTTGGATATTACCTGGAAACTTTATTTTTTACTTTAGAATACTCTAGTATTGTGTACATTACTCATTTATGTTTGTTTAACTTAGCCAATTTTACTTACTGTGAGGTCAGCTACACTATTAAACCCATCTAGATTTCACACTAATATTGGTAAGAAATGAAAATATAGTTTTTTTTTCTTAGCTTGGTGCCAGTCATTTAAATTTCTCCTTTTCATGTAAAATTAAATGTTAAAAGTCAATTTTGCTTTTGTTTGTTAATTAGGTAAGTGTACCAGAAATATACTTATGCATGCAATCATCTTCCTATTATAAATATGGCTTTTAGTGTACACACTTTAAAAATGTAGATGTAAAAACCCATTGTTCACACCTATTGTGCTGTGCTGCTGGGTCATATTCAAAACACATAATATGCAGCCTGTGATGGGCATGAACATTTCAAAACAGCAAGGTGACAAGTTAAGGTGGAGCCTTGCCGTAATGAAGGAGAAGGGGCATTTCTTCAAGAATTACTTGTTTGTGTACTTCTAAATTTTAGTCCTTGTGTGTGCAGATGATTTTCTGTATATTTACCCACTTCAATATTGGCCTAAGATTTTTCCTCATTGATGAGTGCAAATATTTTTTAACATATTTGTTGACCTTTCACATGTCTGTCCCTAAATTGCTTATTTGTATTCACTGTCAAATTTTCTTGCTGGCTTATTGGTTTAAGCTAGCTCCTTGTGTTATAGATATTGACTTGCTATCATCTACAGTTTTAAGATGCCTTCTATTTTTGTCTACTAAATTTCTTAATTTAAATGCAGTTGAATCAGTAATTTTTATCTCCACAATAGGTTTGGTATTGTGCTAATGACACAGAGAAGGAAGAATACAGTTCACCTCAAAAAGAGAAGAGAAAGACATTAGGAAAAAAGTACACCAGGAAATCATGAAAACTTACATAGGAAATTTGTGGTGTAATGCTTGTAAAATAGAGGATGTTTGTCCTGGTCTGTAGCAGTTATTTGAAGAAAGAACCAGCTGACGAACATTATTCTTGTCATAACGTACTGTAACTTGGCCCAACAGGAAAGAGTTATCCCAAGTCTGTGTCTACCTGTGCAGTTAATACTATGCGAAGCATCAGTGTAAATACCAGCGCTTGGTGTTTATGGATCTCTTAATTGGAGTTTGGAAGGAAGATGGCAGTGCTTATGCATTTAACCTTTACTTTAATCAGCAAAGCCATGCACAGTGAATGGCCCATCTCAATGTTCTTTAGTCCCTTTTGATAACAAGTTGAGTCTTTGAACTTTGGTATCTGTATAGACAGAAGAGGCAGGTGGTCCCAACATCATTTGTCCAAAAGCCCAGTGTTTTCTCACAGACATGTATTGACACAATAGGTCTCCATCAGTACTGAGGGCTGTTTCTGGGTCATGCATTTTGTTCTGGAATCCTTTTGTTGACTTCTGAGGCCTATCACCTGGCTGTGATCAATGTAACTTTAGAAGACTTGGCATTCTACACTTCATGTCTTCTTAAGGATCTGCTTTTGCGGATCAGTCTGGAATATTAACTTGGTATAAAACTGAGCAAATCTGTTGTTAATTTATATTAGAAACATGGAGAGACCTTGTATTGGAATGATGTAGCATTTATAAATGTGCATTTATAATTTATTATGTTGGATTTATAAATTTATAAAATGTGTTAACTTTTTATTTCATTCTTATCGTACCATCCTTCTTATCCAGAGGAACAGCTTATCTTTTCATTTTTCACATTTTATGTTCTGTTATTATAAGGGCACACACATACTTTATTAGATATGTTTCGAGGATCCTTTATAAGTTGGCTGCTGGTGAATTAGGATTTATGTTTTGTATGGTGTTTTCAAATTTGAAAAAGAGTTATTAATTACCATAACGCTAGAAAATCCTGTTTTTGTTTTGGATTAAAGGTGAGTTTCCTCACAGCATTTAAGGAAAAATAATGTTGGAAGTTTTGAATTCAGTGGAGAGTAGACTAACATTTGGGAAGTATTGTCAACATTTATTCTACTTCCCTTAATCTGTGACGCATGCACGGGAGCTTCAAGAAGCTTTTCCAACCTGAGCATTAAAGAGTCATTACAATGTACTTTAATTCTTTGGCAAAGTCTTCTGAAACAAAAACTAAACCACTCAAATAGTTTTTATGCTTCTGAGAAGATTCTTAAAATAATTTTGTAAAACACTCACTAACATTTGTGGAGATCGTTCTACTACATATTAATCACAGAAATAAAATGTAGTTCATGTAGAACACTGTTTCTTACCTTGTGCGTCAGGACCCCATTGAAGGATCAATGACTCTTTCACAGGGGTCACATGTCAGATATACCGGATAGCTGATATTTACATTAAGATTCATAACAGTAGCAAATTACAGTTATGAAGTAGTAATGGAGTAATTTTATGGTTGGGTCACCACAACATGAAGAAATACATTAAAGGGTCACAAGATTAGGAAGTGTGAGAACCACTGATTTAGAACATGTTCACATTTTTCCTATAGTTTAGTGTGTTCCCTTTTAGAAATTTATCATCATCATTATTATTATTGCTATTATTTATTACAATTTATTCACTTTGTATCTCGGCTGTGGCTCCCTCCCTTGTCTCCTCCCAATCCCATCCTCCTTCCTTCCTTCTCCCCCTATGCCTCTCCCCTAATCCACTGATAGAGGTCCTCTATCCCTTCTATCTGACCCTAGCCTATCAGGTCTCATCAGGACTGGCTGCATTGTCTTCCTCTGTGACCTGGCAAGCCCCCTTCTTCAGGGGGAGGTGATCAAAGAGCCAGCCACTGAGTTCATGTCAGAGACAGCCCCTGCTCCCCTTACTAGGGAACCCTCTTGGAGACTGAGTCTATGGGCTATAGCTGAGCAGGGAATCTAGGTCCTCTCCATGCATGGTCCTTGGTTGAGGTATTGGTCTCTGCAGGCTGCCCTGGGCCCAGTATTTTTGGCTCTGTTGGTCTCCTTTTGGAGCTCTTCTCTCCTCCAGGTCTTTCTATCTCCCCTTTTTTTTCATAAAATTCCATGCGTTCTGCCCAAAGTTTGGCTGTAAGTCTCAGCCTCTGCTTTGATGCCATGATCAGTAGTCTTTCGAAGCCCATCTATACAAAGGTCACTGTCATCAGAACAAAACGACAGCCTACAGAATAGGAAAGGATCTTCACCAACCCTATAGCTGATACAGGGCTAATATCCAGAATATATAAAAAACTCAAGAAACCAAGTAATCCAATTAAAAAATGGGGTACAGAGTTAAACAGAATTTTCAACAGAAAAATATCGTGACCAAGAGAGAAACTCTTAAAGAAATGTTTAATATCCTTAGTCATAAAGGAGATACAAGTCAAAAGAACCCTGAGATTTCACCTACACCCATCAGAATGGATAAGATCAAAAACTCAAATGACAACACATGCTGGAGGATGTGGAGAAAGGGGAACCCTCCTCCATTGGTGGTGGGAATGTAAGCTTGGACAACCACTTTGGAAATCAATCTGGCGCTTTCTCAGAAAGTTAGGAATAGTGCTACCTCAAGATCCAGCTATACCACTCCTAGGCATATATCCAAAAGATGCTCAACTGTACAACAAGGATATTTTGCTCAACCATGTTCATAGCAGCTCTATTTGTAATAGTCAGAATTTGGAAATAACCCAGATGTCCCTTAACAGAGCAATGGGTACAGAAATTGTGGTACATTTACACAATGGAATACTACTCAGCAATTGAAAACAAGGAAATCATGAAATTTGCAGGCAAATGGTAGGAACTAGAAAAGATCATGTTGAGTAAGGTAACCCACTAGCAGAAAGACACACTGGGTATATACTCACTCATAAATGGATACTAGACATATAGGATAAAAATTCTAAAATCTGTACTCCTAAAGAAGCTAACGGCAAGGAAGACCCTAGGGAAGATGCTCAATCCTCATTCAGAAGGGCAAACGCGACAGATATCAGAAGCAGGAGAAGACAGGGAACAAGAGTGTGTATTCCCCTTTAAACAGTCATGTGAAATTTTATTTTGCCTTCTCTATTGACAAGGAGGTTAGTGTTGTCTGCATTACTTAAGAAATCTTATCTTCCTTGATGTTGTGGGCACTTGAATTTCATTGATTTTATTTAAGAGAAGGTCTTATATTTTCTCTTGTTGTTAAAGCCATGTATTGATTTGTTTTATCACAGCTGAAGCTGAAGTAAAGCCATTCATAGTTTGCATTCTTTTGTCATTGACTTTTATCCATTGATCACTTTGAAAGACCAATCACGTGACATTGTATTTCCTTTATTCCTTACCCTTTGGCTGTTTTAAACTGTAAACAGGTTTGGTACATGTTGAAGATGGTTAGTGGTCCACAGGACACATAAATTACTGAGTGTTTCACTGGCAGTTCATTCTCTCTGATTAGGAAAATACCCCTTTCATCACTAGAACAGAAGTGTGAAGTGTGTTTTGAACAAACGGAAAGGGAACAGTTTCTTTTGCAATTGTTTTAAGCTTGTGATTTAAGCTTACATTTATACACTAGAACTCTAAGCTATTCATTTACATTGTGTACAATTTTGTGAAAGTTGTATTATATTTAAAATATTCTGATGAATCAACCCACGACCATGTGTGGGAGAAGACCTAGACCCCCTGCTCAACTATAGCCTATGGGCTGCTCAGTGTCCATGTGGGTGCCCTAGTAAGAGGAGCAGGGGCTGCCTCTGGCATGAACTTGGTTGCCAGCTCTTTCATCACCTCCCCTGTTGGGGTGGCCTCACTAGGCCACAGATAAAGAGGATCCAGACAGTCTTGATGAGACCTGATAGGCTAGGGTCAAATAGGAGAGGAGGACTTCCCCTATCATTGGTGTAGAGGAGGGGCACAGGGGGGAAGAGATAGGGAGGGTGGGACTGTGAGGTGATGAAGGGAGAACTACATTCAGGATACAAACTGAATAAATTGTAATTAATAATAATAGTATTTTTCTAATATGGTATCTTGAAAATGACTATGATTTATAAAATTTACAGCTTCAAATACATAAGTATTTGAAGTTTGATATATTTGTTTATAATTTGTTGCTCTTTCAGACATGATTATTCTTAATATTCTTTCCCATTGTTATTCTTTTTGCAAGAATTTTTCATATATTAATGATACCAACCTATTGTTAGTCTTATGTGTTTGTATAGTCACATACACACAAACATGTTTGCATGCTTACAGTGACAGATTCCTCACTTTAATATTTTCTTTTAATTATAAAAATAGTCAAGATAGTTACAAATCTACCTAGAAGTTATAAAACAAGATAAAATGTCATCATATTGTATCAGATTTCCCAGTTGGTAACATTTTTACCTCATTTGTTCCATCATTCTTCGGCTCTTATTTTAGTAACGTTACTGACATTTTTCTATATTCATACAGCCCACAACCTCAATCAAGTCACTGATTTTGATTTTGCAAGATGACTAAACAGTTAAACCCACTTGCGGTGGTGACTCCATTTTAATCTTTGGAACCCACAGAAAGGTGGAAGGAGAGAACTGATTCCATATACCTTTCCTCTGCATGGAAGCCTCTGCATGTTCACAGACACATGCACACACACACTAGCAGTGACAAAAACAGAATCAATGTTGATAATCTAATCTTCAAACTCTGGTTCACTTTCTATCTAAACAATACTGCTTTTTGCCGTCTTGGCTGAATTTAAGAACATAAGTTGCCATGATTTGTTGTGTGCTTTTTGTTTTGGTATCATTTGCCTTAGTTTCTTATTTGTTCATTTTTATTTTCATTGTTTTAGAGAGAGAGAGAGAGAGAGAGAGAGAGAGAACATAAAGTTGGGGAGGAGAATGAAAATACACTGTATGTAAAATTTATTTAAGAAAATGAAACACATGTTCACCTCGTGGTCCTTGATCATCTCCTCCAGTCTGGAGCAACTCTGTGTTCCCCATGACCGGGTATCCTCTGTGGCTTTATAGACATGGGCTCTATACCTTCATCCTATGGGATCATCATCAGTGTCAAACCAGGATAACAATGCAGGCCACACGCTCAGGACTCTCGTGACAGCGAGGCTGACACTTCTCAGTTAAGCCCTCCTCTATGGAGACACAGGGTGTCATTTATGTTCTCACAGGCTGTCCTCCTTCCCCTGAACATGTTCATGAGCCTGCAGGCTTCCCACTGGTCTTCTCTTTGACTAGTATTTTATGGGGGTGATTTTGTAGTTTTGTTGCAGAAATTTGTTCCTCATTAAACTTTTACGTACTTTCCTTAAGCATCCTCTGACTCTTCCCACTGTAATGGATACTATTGCTGTTTACTGATGTTACGTAAAAGGATTAAATCTAATACCTGTATTCAAACTTGAAGAAAATGTAATTTCACAAAATATATTCCAACACATAGCTCAAGCTGTTTTTACATTTCATTTTAAAGTGGATGTTTTTATTCCCTATATAAAAAATTTAAACAGTAACTATTATATGTTCCTTATTGAAATTTATTAATGTGCAGTAGTGAATGAAGCCTGTTCTTGGCTTTTCATTTCTAATATTTTAAGTGCATGTTTTTCCTCATTTAAAAAATAAAGCTGGTTGTTCATTTTCCATTAGACAGTAATTTTAAAAAGAACTACTACAGAATCTTCTAAGCCTCCAGAATTGTGGCGTCTAGGCTGTATTGGAAGGACTTTGATCAACCAAGGAACTGTGTTAATTTTTTAAGCTCTTCATTTCTAAGTGGGTTTCATGATGTAGGGTGCCATGAACTCCTAAGTGTGACAACATTTTCTGACAACGTCAGTTTCCTGGAGCTGGAGGATAAGTATGGCCTAGCCCGCACGTGGAGCAGCCTCCATTCTAATTCCGCTCTGCAGAATGAAGAATGGGCTGTTCTGCATGGGGCCCCTTTCCGCTCTGTTTCATGGTGCCTGCCATGTTGGTGAGCAACCTGAATTTGGCAGATAAATGGCTGAGCAGTGCGGAGCATCTGCTTATAGCAGGCCTTGTGGTAGCTGCTGGTTTCTGAAGGACCTCAGAGATTTCCGTGCATGATAAGGATTAACATTTATTAGGCTTCCCCTGTGTCAGAACAGTTTTGTAAACACCTTAACATGAATTAATCTCATGTAATGTTCACCACGACTTAGCAGTGGCTACAGTTTCTATCCTTGTTTCACAGATAAGGAAATGTTCCTTGAGAGGTGGTGTCTCAGCTGGGAAATTACAGTAAGTGTGAGAGCCAGCATTTGTCCAGGCTGCTCGGCATCACTCCCTCCTTCCACTCACTATCTGAACAGCCTCCCTTTCTGCCTGTTTTAGAACAGGGTCAGGACCCTTTCACTGCCTTCCAAAGTAGGGCTGGGCACTTGAGATTTTCCTTGCTTCTGAAGACATTAGGAATATATTTTTCTCCTATTTAGTGGCCTGTTTAATTAGATGCAGTTAGCAATATCCTCTACAAGGTAGGGAAGATAGTTTGTATTTAATATTTCTAATTGCTTATCAAGAAAAACATATGTGGTCAGCCAGGCACGGTGGCTCACGTCTATAATCCCAGCACTACGGGAAGCAGAGGCAGGTGGATCAATGTGAGTTCGAGGCCAGCCTTTTCTACAAAGAGAGTCCAGGATACCCAGGGCTACACAGAGAAACCCTATTTCTAAAACAAAACAGGAAAAAAAAACCCCACAAAGGAACAAACTAAAATATATATGGTCAAAACTTGAAAATGCCTTTCCTCTTTTTTTTTTTTTTTTTTTTAATTTCTACGTCAGAGAGAATCTAGGGCCAGATTGGTTTTCTTTTCTGTAGCCGAGGATGTCCTGTACCTATTTAAGCTGCTTGAGAACTCTTAGGTAATACCAGGGCCCAGCAGCAAGAAGCCACTCAGGGAGTAGCCCAGGACATCTGTTGCCTTCTGCTCTGACTCTTTCACCTGAACCAAAGGGGATGATGGGTGGCCTGTGAAACATGTCACAAAGTAGTGCTCAGTGCTGATAGTGTCTTCTCCCCAGTGCTGTCCCTTTTCATGGCTCTCTCATGATGCCTGCCTGGCTTGCCCGTGTGCCAGAGCTTGTTATCCACTGCAGTTTCAGAATGTGTTTCCTGCAAAGCTGCCAAGGACCCCTTACAACTCATGTTCAGTGACCTAACAGATCACCATCGACTCTTAGGACCCCAGGAAAGCAAACTGTGAACTGAGGAGAGTATGCTGCCTGCACTTTTGGCATGCCCAGCGTCTTCATCACTTCAGGGAGATCTTTCCTCAGCCCCAGAGCATCAGCTGCTCAGGTGAAGGTGGAGATGGGAAGCTCCCATTGGGGGAAGCTGATTTTTCTCCTTTAAATGGTCTGTGAGAGTGGAATTGCAAGTATACATTTAGATCTGTAAAACTACTTAAGCCTCTGAAAATTAAGGAGAGTATTAGTGCATCCTCTTGAACGCAACACACACACGCACTGACACACACGCCCTCTGAATTCATCCGAAACTATAAAAATATTTAGTGTATTTGTAGACTTGTTTTTAAGGGATTACCCAGCTCTTTAATTTCAAGCAGAACTGTTAGCAGACTGGAAAGATGGCTCAGAGAGTAAGTGCTTGTGGCACAAGCATCCAGACTTGAGTCCAGGACTACAACATTCATGAAAAAGCCAGGTGCATTGACGCATACCCATAACCCCATCACCGGGCACAAAGACAAGTGAATTCTGGGAGCTTGCTGGTGGAGGGGTGAGCAAACATCTCTGTCTCCTAATATAAGCTATACAGCTGTAGAGAAATCCTCTAAGAGTCTGGCCTCTATGTTCACACCCCTTTCCTATGCATACCACCCTTGTAGACAAACCCATACACCCACACAGAGACACACAACACATTTTAGAGTGCATAATATATCATATGTGGCTGAAGAATTAATTTAGTTCTTCCTCGATGAGCAGGCCATTCATTATCTTGTAGGCCATGAATCTGCCTCTCAGTGTCTTTTTCTAGATCCTTTCGTAACGAAGTGGACCTGCCACATTAGTACATTATTTGGAAATAGAATTTGAGCAGAAGTACACACTATTGCACTTCACCCCACTTCCTCTCTGCAGAATCATTTCATTACAGGGGAAAAAGTCTTTTTTCATGTCAGTATTCAAAATGAATGATGAATGTTCGGATAGGATTTTCGTTTCTCAACAAAAATAAAATGATTGATATATATATATATATATATATATATATTTACATTTCTTACCATCATAAGTATTTCATGACTGTATCACAACACATAGGTGTATTCTTGAAGTTTCAGAGAATAATGACAGCAGTGTTTGCATGGAAGTAGTTAAACCAGTCTCTAATTTTCCTTGTGTAATGTGTCAATCCAAAGTTCACGAATGAAATTATGGCCATTTCTGAAATAAGAATGCTGTCCATTGAAAAGGCATAGTAAGATACCAGAGTTTGGGAAGAAGATGAAGGTGATGCTTTCTCAGCCTGCCATACCTCAGGAGACACCTGCTTTCTTAGCTGCGTTACTTATTGCTGAGATAAAACACCTCAAGAAACCAGCGTCATGGAGGAAATTTTTACTTTGGCTCATAGTTCAGAGCCTCAGTCCACTAGAGCAGAGAAGTCGCAGCAGGAAAAGCTTCTGTGTACTGATGCATGGAAGTACTTCCCTTAGCAGATGCCTCCTGGAAGTCCATTGGCTTCAAATTCAACTTTGCTCAGGTTCTCAGGAACAGAAGCTGCATGGAGCCAGTTCTTCTCCAAGAAGACCTCATGAACGGCTCCAAGTGTTAGAATAGAATAAAAGTCTTATTCCCCTCTGAACTTCATGAGTGAGGCTTCAGTGTCTACACTTCTCAGTATTTTCATCTTCCCAGATCCTGTCAGAATATCCCAGTGAGTTCTGCTGACAGCATTCAAGGGCTTTTTAAAAAGCTGAGTTTCTAAACTCCTCCACATTCTTCCCACAAATCACTTCCAAAGATGAAGAATTCCAAGATCAAGCTTATCCCAGAAGAGATGGTCTCTGAAAAATATTGTTTCTGTCTTCTAATTAGGTTATTTATACTCACATATTCTAAAATCATTATATAGTTTTAAATTACTGTGGTTTTAGAAATCATACATGAGTCCATGTCACATAATTTTAATTATTATAGTTTTATAATTTACAATAAATTTGAGAGGACAATCCTATATATTTTGTTAGTTTTTACAGATTATTGTATGTATTTCTAGTTTTTCACATTTTATTCAAATTTTAGAATCAGCTTGGATTTTGAGTGGGATCTTAAGAAATCTGTACATAGATTGGGATGATCATTGTTTATAGGAGATATTTCATAATTTTTTCAGAAATATTTTAAAATTTTTATAAGTTATTACACATTTTAAGTTGCATTTATTCTTGGAAATTTTGTTCTGCTGTTAATTGGCATTGTTTAGGATTTAATTTTATATTTACTCATTACAACTAAGTTTTGCACATTAATATTCAATCTACCACACTTGTTAACTTCTTTACTGATTCTAGCGGTTTATTTGTAGAAGTTTATCTTCTAACTTAATAGTCATATTAACTACCAATAAGATGGTGATATTTCTTTCTTTACAATTCTTTTATCTTGTAAAAAAGTTATTTATTCTTCTCTCATACAATACATCTTGACTGAAGCTTCTCCTCCTTCCATTTTTCCTAGACTCCCCACTTCCCCTCTCCCAAATCCACTGCCCCTTACATGCTTCCCCCTATAAAATACCAGGCCTCCCAGGAACATCAAACTAACATAGCATAAGCAGATATAATAAAACAAGGCACAACCCTTGTTTGCAGGATGGGTGAGGCAACCCATTACAAGGAATGGGATCCTAAAAGCAGTCAAAAGTGCCAGACACCCAGTACTCTAATTTAGAATAGACTGGAAATGAGCTGAATGACATCATTATTCCATACCTTGTGGGACTTGCTTTTGACATTCCAACACTGATTATACGTTCCAGTTATTGGCGCATTTTTGTTTGTTTTTATGTACTTTATCTCATATGAAAGAACTTCATATTCACTTATCAACATTTAAAATATATTAATGTGTTTAAATTTTGTCAAATGTATTTCTACTGATTAAAATTAATTTTTCTCACTGTCAGTGTTTGATGAATTACATTGAATGACTTTGAAATGTAAATTTTTCTAGTTTAATCCCATTTGGCTCTTTTCTTTATGTATGAATAGATTATATCTACTAACATTGCTTAAGCGTCATATAACTATTTTTTTTATAAAAGAAATTAGTTTAAAATTTTCATCTCTTTTAATGTTCTTGTCAGGTTTTAGACTCATAAAATGTGACAATTGTTTTAAAATAAGGTAGTCATAAGATGAGCATGAATTTGAATATACAGAGACAATAATGATTCATTTCAGCGAATCAAAAAATAACCAAGAGATGGTTCCTTAGGAAAGCCAATCAATAACCAAGGTGATTAAGACAAGACAGTATGGGATATGCAATCTTAACACAGGAACACAAGAAATATGAAAAACTTGAATGACTTTACCTCAACATCATAACTTCTAGAAACAGACTTCAAAGACTGTTAGGCCACAGAGGAGGACTTTGCAGCCAGCCTTGAAGATACCTGATAAAACAGGGTCAAATGAAAGGGGAGGAGGTCCTCCCCTATCAGTGGACTTGGAAAGGGGCAGGGAGGAGACCAGGGAGGGAGTTGGGGAGGAAGGAATGAGGGAGCAGGATACAGCTGGGACACAGAGTTAACAAATTGTAACTAAAAATAAAAATAAAAAAAAGAAAAAAAATAATTTGAATGATAAAAAAAATGATAAGAAGAACATCCAAAACCTCTGGGATACCATTGTAAAATGTCTTTTTTGTCAACATATCCAAAGGGAAGAAATAAACAGCAAGGTAGCAGGAGACATGTTAAATGAAATCATAGCAGAAAAAAATGGTCTAATCTTGGGAATGAGGTAGCCATCCAGGTACAGGAAGCCTTTAGATGCTTAAATACCCAGGATAAGAAGGTGTCCTTGCTTTGTTATGTTATGGTCAAGCTGTTGAAAGTATGAGAAAAAGACACATTTTAAAGCCTTCAAGAGAAAAACTGTCACATTTAAGGCCAGCCCTATTTGACTAAGAGCAGATTTCCTAGCAGGTACCCATCAAGGCCAGAAATGTTGGATCTCAAGTCCTGAATGGTTAACCACCAGCTCAGGTTTCTATTTCCAGCAAGGCTACCTTTCAAAATTAATGAAGTAATGACTTTCCAAGGAAAGAAAAAGCTATGGAAATGAACATCAGCAGACAAGCCATACCAAAAATACTTGAGGGAGTCCCATGCCATGAAGTAGAAAAACTGAAGTAACATACATAAAGATGACAGGAGCAAAAGGTCTAAAAACTGTTCAAAACAACTAGAAGAGAATCAAAACGATATACTTAAGGGTATACCTTTGAATGACAACTAAACTAAGGTGGTTTAAATCACTTTGTTAAAAAGCACAAGTTGCTTATATGAATTCAAAAAGAAAAGACCAAATAATATTCTCTGCAAAAGAAAGCCACATCAGCAGAAGAGATGCACACACAGATTGAAGGGTAAAAACGGTATTCCAACCCAATAAAATTTGAAATAGTAAATGCAGATGTACTAGTTTCTGATAAAACAGACCTTAATAATAAAAAAGAGACACAGAAAGTTAAATGTATGATGTAAAAAATAAGTTCATCAAGAAATTATAAATGTTTTTGTACCTTATGTTGGAGCTACCAATTATACAAAACACTATTAGACATAGAGCAAAAAACAGGCTTCAGTCCAACAATAGTGGGGATTTTTATTCTCCATCCCTACTATTGGACAGATTACACAGACAGAAACATCAACAGACATGATGGCTAAAATACCATTTATAGAGCAATGAACTTCATTAATCTGTAGACATTCCATTCAATGGCTGCAGAATTCATTCCTTTAACTAGCTCATGGAATTTTCTCTAGAAAATTCACAAAATAACTCTTAATAAACTGAAAAACTGGAAATTATATCCATAATATTCTTAATACAGTGGAGTATAAAAGCAAGTTTTAGTTTATAAATATAAAGAAACAGGACTTTTAAATAAGCAATCAGTCTCTTTTAAATTGGAAGGAAACAAATTTAAATATTTACATCTCCCATCCACACATACTCAAAATATTAACTGTGAATTTAGGAATTGTGAATTTTGTACTTGTTTGGCAATCCCCCCGTCCCTGCCTCAGTTGTACTCTTGTGGCTGACCCCTACTGACTGATCTTAGTGCACTGTCTGCTTGAAAGCACATCCTTAATGCTTCACGCTTTAGACCGTTTGCTCTCTCAGCCTAGACACATCTTCACATCATCACCTCCGCACCGCGAACCCATGTGTCGCCATGTGTCCTTGCTTTGTGGGATGAGTGGAGTCCTAAAGGAAATCAAAAGCGAGGTACCAAAGCTACCCCTCCTGCTTACTGTAGCCAGCGTGTCTTTTCTGCTTCCTGGAGGGTCTATTTGCAGGTCCTGTCTGTGACCCTCACAAAGGCTGACTCTGCAGGCGCACAGCAGATTCCATCCTGTCTCAAGGACAGTGCTCCGGACTACACATCCTTTCCAGCGTTTTAATTTTCTCTTCTAGTATATAAATATTTTCAAAGCAATAAAACCCACCCTCCTGTTGACATCCATTCATCTCCTATAGCTGCCCCCAGTTTGCCTCCCCTTGCTTTTTACTTTGTTCATTCCAGTCAGGCACAGCTCTACTACTGTCGTCTAAGTCAGCACAATATCTCTGTTCCCAATTCCAAGTCTTTATGCTATGAACTCTGGGCAACACTCCACTAGGCTGATGATTCCCTCTACCCTGGCTTCAGTGCTCACAGGCCTGGCTGTATCCTTAGTGGAATTCGTCCGGCCAATTGGTTTTAAATCCCATCCCTTTGAAATAAGTTTCGCACTTTCTCCTCTGGCTTTGGGTGATGTCGCTGCACTGCAGACTTACATATCCTGTGAGCTCCTCATCTTCCCCTGGATCTTTGATTGATGTAGTGTGCAAGTCAGATCATCACTTTTCAGCAAACTCGCTTGAGTCTTTTCCGTTTCTGAAGGGCAGCCATTTGCTTTTCCGGGCTCAGACTAAGCCCCAGACAGTTTTCCTCACTCACCCTTCTTTCGCTTGAATATTAATTCTTAAAAAACCTTATTGTTCTCTAATGTTTCTAGAGTTTGTTTGTCTGTTCTTCGCACCTTCCCTAGCACAAGAAATCCCCAGAGTTAACTTCAGGCTCAGTCCCCTGTAACTTCTCTCCATCTCTATTACGTAATGACGACAAAACCCAAGAGCTCCCAAGAGCTCAGTACAGTCACCATATTAGACTGTGTTCCCTAAGCAGCCTGCCTCCCTGCTATCCTGTACCTTTCTGCCTAAATTTTTACTGTGCTGTCCCTTGATTACCCTCTGTAGCTTCCCTGGCTTGATTTTTGTTCCTTGAGCTCATGAGGCTTCCAACACCCTCAGGGTCATTGGTCTCCAGGATCTCACTAGACATGGCTGTCTTTGCATGGCTTTGCCTGGCTTCCTGTGTTCCATGTCTCCACTCAGTCCTACATTCTTTCTTTCCCTACCTCACTTTCCACAGATTTAAAAAAAAAAAAAAAACATCTGTTTACTTTACAAAATGTTATTTATTTTAATATAATTTGACAGGTTTCTTTCATGCCTCTAGTTTACTTCTGTATTTTCAGTAACCACAGGTGACCTATAAGAAAATAGGCAGTAAAAATTGTTGACTGGATTAATGAGGGGGTAGATGTAACCAATCCCTTGAAATAAGTGTGACATTTGAATTTATTTTTTTGGTAATTTGTTCCAAGATAATAATTGCACAAGTGTACAGAGAAACATGTACCAAAGTACCAAAGCACTTTTGTTGAGAATGAAAATGATATTTTCTTCTTAATGACACCATTAGTAATCCCTTTTTGTTTCTGTTTCGAGACAAGATCTTTCTATGTAACTCTGGCTGTCCAGGAACTCACTAAGTGGATCAAGCTGGCCTTGATCTCACATATATCTCTGCCTGTCTCTATACCCAGAGCACCAGGATTAAAGGTGTGGTACATCTCAGTTATGGAGGCACCAAGACTTTGAGTAGCATGCTGGCTGGTCTCCTGTCAATTTGACACAAGCTAGAGTCATCTGAAAGGAGGGGACCTCAACTGAGAAACTGCCTCCATAACTGAGCTGTAGGCCGGCCTGTAGGGCAGTTTTTAAATCAGTAATTGATGTGGGAGGGCCTAGGCCATTGTGGGTGGTTCCATGCCTGGGCTGGTGGTCCTGGGTCTGTAAGAAAGCAGGCTGAGCAAGCCCTGAGGAGCAAGCCAGTAAGCAGCACCCGCCATGGCCTCTGCATCAGCCCCTGCTTCCAGGTTTCTGCCCTGTTTGAGTTCCTGTCCTACTTCCACCAAAGATGGACAGTGATGTGGAAACATGAGCCACATAAGCTGCTTTCTCCACAAGCTGCTTTGAGGGTGGTGTTTATGGAACAATAGTAACCCTAACTGAGAAGTAGTGTTCCGCTCTTCCTCCTGTGTTTGCATGTTTTCTGAAGTTAATTCTAACCTGTCATTTTAGATCACAAGATTGTGGGGGGGGTGTTTGCATAAGCATGTTTATGTATATTATGTATGCATGTGTAAGTATGTTTATTTGTGTGTGTGTATGTGTGTGTGCACTCACACAAGCGCACATGTCAAGTGTTCTGCAGATGGCCATTTACCTTGTCTCCTACTCTTTCTTCCTATAAGGCATAAATATTTAGCTTGGAGTCTACAAATGTACGTCATCAAATTTGTGAACTCCCTCATATAATTCACAGCCGTATTTTTGCACACATGTACACATGTGTTTTTAGGCCATCAGAGAAGCTTTGTGTTTCCCAGTATCTCTTTTTATCCTCACAAGAGTGTGTTGTGTTCAGCCTTCTGGAGCCCATACTTTTTTTAAGCAATTCCCTCCCTGTCTTGACTAGTTCTGTCTTTCTTGCTCTTAGTGACAGCATAGTAGAGGCAAATAAGGGGGCTTGCTCTCAAGCAGTTGCTACCTGTGTTTCCTAACTTTTTATTGACATGCATCAATTATACATAGTCATAGGAGTCATAGAGACATTTTTATATAAGTAAATTGTGTACTTTGACTATATTTATCTCCCTATCAGTTCACATTCTTTCTGGCCTACCCTCTGTTGGTAGCTTTGTTGGTTACTCCAGCCTCATGTCTGCTTTCTTTTGTATGTTTGATGGATCAAGTGCTTGCTACTTTTTATCCAGCTGCTTAAATCCTGAATGCTTGTGGCTGTCACTGTGCTGTGATTCAGCCCATTTGGTGTTAGTGTTACACCTGCTCTTCTTCAGTCTTTGCACAAAACCTTTCTCAAGTGGATGCTTTAAAAACACACTCTGCCACAACATCCCCTACTCTCCAAGGTCAAAGGGATGGTGAAGGGGCCCAATCAGCATGGCAACAATGTCTCTGGCAGGCCTTGCCCTTCTCCCCCATTCCATCTGTCTTTCTAAAAGCCAGTAGATTACATTCCTAAAGCCAGCCCCAAGGTCTATTTCCTTATTTGGCCAATTCCTCCTCCTGAGGCTGAACATCAAGGTCCAGCTATCAAAGTATTGAAGTCCAACAATCAAAGGCCCACTTTGGCTCACCTTGTTTACATTCCCAGTTGAAATTAAACACCTCATTCTAACATGTGGTTTACCCTTTACCTTTATAAACCACCATTTTCCTATGAGCCATGACTGTCTTCTCTCTATCCAGATAGTCCTTTGTCCACCCCCGCCCCAGTGGCATCTACCCATTACCCCTCTCCCTTGCTCCCGTGCTTCCCAATTCTTGTTCCTTTCCTCTTCTCCCTTGTCCACTATCTCCTATCCCTGCCCTTTGTTCTTCTAGGGCAAACAAATCTTCTTTGTGCTGAGAACTTGAGCTTGTGATGTCTTTAGCTGACTTTGATGTTCCCTACAGATGGTCTTATACAGTGTTCATTAAGGCTTCATGAATGGACCTAATGGAGTGGTGAGAGAATGAAGAAAGACAGATGCAGATGAGCAGACAGAAGGACAGACACTTGAACAGAAAGCTAGGACAGATTGGTCTTTTTTTTTTTTTTTTTTTCCTAGAGAAACTACAGCAGTTCCCTAATCCTCCATCCTCTTAGTGGATTTATCATATGCCTTTGAACATGGAAGTGGGATTATTGAACACAGCTAAACAAGGAGGTGTTGCTACTGCATCCAGATAAACAAAGAAGCAGATTTTATATGCATACAGCTGGATCAAAGGGATAGGTTTGGCTAATCTTGGTAGGAACAATTTCTCTAGGGGAGCAGTCTTCAGGAGAGAAATATCCTTGTGGGGAGTGGGCAGTGAGAGAAAGCTGAGGAGGACATTTGCTGCTCATATTCACACCGGACCCTGAGGTCAGTCTTGCCATCCATGTGAGCCTGCGGCTGTGGGGCCCTTGTCATGGCTGTGCCCACACTGGCATCCGTTCACCCAGATCTTCCCTGCAGGGTTTCTTTCAACCCTTTGAATTTTAGAATTACTTGGTGTCTTGTTGGCCTCATTATTAATAGTAATAAATTGCCTCAATTTCATGTGTGTCCATTTTCCCATTTACTATATAGGGTAATATGATGATAAGGCTGTCACTAAAGCCGGGATATTGAGTGCTGGGTCTTCATTTATGAGTTAATTGGAGTCGCTACTGATCTTCTCTCTTGGTAATGCAGCTGTGGCTCTTGGATATCTTATTCATGAAACTTTATCCTCACCGTTTGTTCCTCTTGATGCAGCAAGACTTCCAGAATCCTGTTCTCTGTGACTGTGAAATGAGACTAAACTTAAGTTTCATCATGTATTTATTCATTGTTGGGGATCTCTACACCTCAGGTATAGCTGCTCTTGTTCAAGGTCACATTCTCAGTGCATACCATGGAGATATATATTTGCAAAAATAATTAAACAACTCATTTTTTAAAAAAGCTTTTTTTTTCTTTATGCTTTCCTATTAGAAAGGCCTTTTTATTAAAACTAAAGTGCCTAAGGAAGTAGTCAGTTTTTAGTCACAGGATATATTAAAGCAATCTGGATGACTGTTTTAATGGGAATATTGATGAATCTATAGTGTCATTATTTGGGTAGATTCTTATTAAAATACTTTGTGTCACAAAGATTCACATTTATTTAAGAAACAATCCAGTATGAAGATTCCATGGTGTTTCTATAGGAAGTGAGTCCACACCATAGGGACTGTAAATCATTCCAGTGATGTGTGCACATTGTTTATTCCTTGTACAGAACCATACAATATACATATTTGATTGTATTTAATTTAATTTTGTTAGCAATTATATGAAATTTCTGCTAATATCATCCCCATTTAATAGGGAAGGAGATTAAAGCTTAGAGAGAATTTTAACTCTCCCATTTAGTACATGTTTAGTACAGTGGAGATATTATTTAGATTCTGCCATGGTCTCTTAAATTTCTGAATTATTCTGCCTTGCTCGTGACCAAATATCATTAAAAGAAAACAGACTCACAGATTAGGGTCAATGTGGTTTTTATAAAGGATGCCAATCAATGTGCATTCCCTTTTCATCTCGCTAGCATCTGAGGGGACCACTGGAAACAGCTAGGGGATATAGTTTTCCACATGGAATGGCCGGCGCCCAACATCACAATGTTTGTGTGTCTGTGGAACCACTGCCTTTCTTTTAATTTGTTATATTTCACTGTCTTTGCTACAGCCCTTCCTACCACTGTGGCCAACCTTTCTGAGTGGATTGTTCTTCTTTTTCTGTCTCTAGCTTTTGTGTCCTCGTCACTACATATTCTCACTTAAAAGAAGTACAGGTGGCTAAGGAATGCTGGGAGCAGGAGCAATAGTCTCCGAGAAGGGTACACTAATGGTTATCTGGCATGAAATGGTCAGCCCTGAAAGCATACATGCAAGTAATATTATACAGACTGAGCAGGTGCACATCCACATATAGGTATGAGACAAGGAAAAACGGGGCCATGTTTTTTTAAAATGTATTTACTGTCTTATTAATTACAGTTTATTCACTTTGTAGCCAAACTGTAGCCCCCTCCCTAGTACCCTCCTAACCCCATCCTCCTTCCCTCAGAGGCCATGGTTTTGAAAGAAAGCATGGAGGTCTATATTAGAGGACTTGGAGGGACGAAAAGGAAGAGAGAAATGATGTATAATAATCTCAAAAATAAAAATGATTTAAAACTTTATTTAATTTGCTTGATATTTCCAGAGCTGACTTCCAGAGGCCGACTTTATGAAGGTGTTGGCTAATCAAATGTCAATGTTACTGAGTGTTTCACCTGTGGGGGCTATTCTACTTTTTGTGGATAATACTGCAGTTTCGTTGTACACATGAGGAAACGGAGGCAGGGACAGGTCGGTCCACCTGACCAGGTCATAGGATGAAGTGAGGGATCGAGTAGAACCTTGAGTCAAAGCCCATATGTGGAGCGAGTGCAGTGAGTATACCACTTAGAGCTGCGCCCTCTGGGAGATGCATCGATGACCAAGAGTTGGCCATTTGTAGGGGATGATTTCTTCTTCTTGATCAGTGAGCCGTCATGGTTTTCAAATTTAGGATTTCAATATAAGTAGTTCTGACACTCTCTAGAGGAGGAGGCCTGATTGCTGCAGTTTGGCTCTTGTCTCCAGATGTTGAGAGTTAACAGGTATATAGAAGTGGATGGCATGCTTGCAGATGTTCACTGCTTTTAAAAAGCAAATGTTTTTCTATTCTTAAAGAACTGCTAGTTGAATTGATAAGTAATGGGTATTTGTTATTACATGATAAGATAAACTCTACCCTTATAAGGTTATCACCTTTAAAATGTTCAACATCACCAAACTACCATGAGGTATGATTATTTTTTTCAAAGTTAACAAGTACTGGTTGAGGGTATGGAGAAAAGTAAAGTTACACACTCAGTGAGAGTGAAAAGAAAGAACAAACAACTAATCCATCATGGAAAACCATATGGCATTCCTAAAAATACCCCACCATGTTACTGAGTACATGGCTAAAGAGCAGGGAGTTGGTGTGTGAAAGCTATCTACACTTCTATGGCTTTTTCAGCAGTGTTTACATTTGCAAGATATGGAATCAGCTTAAGTGCCCATGAATGAGTAAGAAAATGTGATTAATATATATCATATGGACTACTACTTAGTCATAAAAATAATACATTCTGATCATTTGCATGGATCCGGAAGACACTACACTAAGTGCATAAATGCAGGTGTAAAAAGACAACTGATGTGTGTTCTCTCTCACAAGTGTAAGCTAAAACAGTTGAGCCCTTAGGAGTATAAAGTAGAATAATGGTTACCAGACAATGGAAAGTATATGAGGGAAGGGAGAACAAAGAGAAGTTGGTTTATAGGTAGAAAATTAGAATAACTTTTAGTGCTCTCCAACACAGTAAAATGATTGTTAACACTTTACTTTTAATTTTTTATAATTATTTATGTTACATTCTGTTTATAAGCACCTTCCTCGTCTTCTTTGATCCCACCCTCCAGCCCTCTTTCCCTTATTTCCCTCCCTTATTTCTCAGAAAGAGTTAGCTTTCCTCCCTTACCATCTGACCCCAGTCTATCAAGTGTCTTAGAACTGCTTTCAGCCTCTTCCTCTGTGGCCTGGCAATGCCCCTCCTCCACCAGGGGGAAGTGATCAAAGAGCAGGCAACAGAATTCCTGTCAGAGACAGACCTGGCTCACCTTACTAGGGTACCCACATGGAGACTGAGCTGCATATGGTCTACATCTGAGCAGGATGTTCTAGGTCCTCTTAATGCATGGTTCCTTGTTGGTGCATCAGTTCTGCAGGCCCCAGTGGGCCCAGATTTGTTGGCTCTGTTGTTCTTCTTATGGAGCTCCTGGGTCCTTCTATTCCCTGACTCTTTCCTGTGACTTACTGTGCTTTGCCCGGTGTTTGGTTGTGAGTCTTAGCATCTGCTTCTATCCCCTGCTGGGTAGATTCTATCAGAAGACATCTTTGTTAAGCTCCTATCCTGTTCCCTCTCTTTACCTGCTTTTGGTGTCTATTCTATTTGCCCTTCCAAATGAGAATTAAGCATCCTCCCTAGGGTCCTCCTTGTTATTTAGCTTCTTTAGGTCTGTGGATTGTAGTATGGTTTTCCTGTATTAAATGGCTAATATCTGCTTTTAATTGAGTATATTTCATGTGTGTTTTTCTGGTTCTGGATTACCTCAGGATGATCTTTTCTAGTTCTATTCACTTGCTTGCAAATTTCATGATTTCCTTGTTTGTATTAGCTGAGTAGTATTTCATTGTGTAAATGTACCACAATTTCTGTATCCACTCATAGGTTGAGGGACATCTAGGTTGTTTCCAGATTCTGGCTATTATAAGTAAAGCCACGAACATAGTTGCAGAAATATCAGTGTGGGACATCTTTCAGTTATACGTCTAGGAGTGGTATAGCTGGGTCTTGGAGTAGCACTATTCCCAGTTGTCTGAGAAAGCACCAGATTGATTACCATAGTGGTTGTACAAGTATGTACAGCCATAGAGGAGTGTTCCCCTATCTCCACATCCTTGCCAGCATGGGCTGTCACTTGAGTTTTTTGATCTTAGCCATTCTGATGGGTGTAAAATGGAGTCTCTGAATCATTTTGATTTGTATTTCCCTGATCGCTAAGGATGCTGAGAATTTCTTTAAATGCTTCTCCACCAATTGATATTCCTCTGTTGAAAATTCTCAGTTTAGTTCTGTACCCCATTTTTTAATTGGATTATTTGGTTTGTTGGAGTTTTGTTTTCGTTTTTGTGGTTTTTTTTTTTTTTTTTTGAGTTCTTTATATATTTTGGATATTAGCCCCCTGTGGGATGTGGGGTTGGTGAAGATCTTTTCCCAATCTGTACACTGTCATTTTGTTCTGTTGACAATGTCCTTTGCTTTATAAAAGCTTTTCAGTTTCAAGAGGTCCCATTTATTGATTGTTGATCTTAGAGCCTGAGCTGTTGGTGTTCTGTTTAGGAAGTTGTCTCCTGTGCCAATGAGTTCAAGGCTCTTTACCATTCTTTCTTCTAACAGATTTAGTATGTCTGGTTTTATGTTGAAGTCTTTGATCCACTTCAACTTTAGTTTAGTGCAGAGTGATAAATATGGAATATCTGGTTTTCTACGTTGATGATTGAGAGTTTTTCTGGGTGTAGTAGTCTGGGCTGACATCTGTGTTCTCTTAGGTTCTGCATGACATCTTTCTAGGCCCTACTCCCTTTCATAGTCTTTGTTGAGAAGTCAGGTGTGACCCTGATGAGTTTGCAATTATACATCACTTAGCCCTTTTCCCATAAAACTTTTAACATTTTTTCTTTGTTCTGTAAATTTAGTGTTTTGATTCTTATGTGGTGGGAGTATTTTCTTTTCTAGTCTAATCTATTAAGTCTTCTATAGGCCTCTTGTAAGCCTATAGGCATCTCTTTCTTTAAATTGGTGAATTTTTGGTCTATGAATTTGTTGCAAATATTTTCTGGGCCTTGGAGACAGGAATCTTCCTTTTCCTTTATTCCTATTTTTCTTAGGTTTTGTCTTTTCATGGTGTCTTTGACTTTTTTCAGATGTTTTGTGTCAGGAATTTTATATTTACCATTTTCTTCCATTGTATTTTCTACACCTGAGATTCTTTCTTCCATCTCTTATATTCTATTGGAGACACTTACCTCTGTAGTTCCTGTTTTCTTTTCTAAGTTCTTCCTCTCCTATATTTTAGCAATTTTTGCTTTCTTTATTGTTTTCATTTCCAGCTTCTGATCTTGAAAATTTTGTTGTTTTCCTTTACTTGTTTGTAATTTCCTGTCGTTCATTCAATTCCTTCACCTCATTGTTTGAACTTTCCTCTATTTCTTTCAGTGATTTAATTATTTCCTTTCTAAAGGCCACAATCTCTTTGACTGTATCTGCCTGCATTTCTTTATAGATTTTATTTGTTTCTTCTGTTATAGCCTTCATAAGCATATATTTAAGGTCATTTTCTTGAGTTTCAGTGTTATTAGGGTATCCAGGACTACTTGCCTTTGGATAACTGGGTTCTGAAGATACCATATTGCTTTGGCTTTTGTTGATTATGTTTTTTTTTCTTTAGATTTATTTATTTATACAGCATTCTGCCTGCATGTGTGCCTGCAGGCCAGAAGAAGGCCAGATCTCACTATAGATGGTTGTGAGCCACCATGTGGTTGCTGGGAATTGAACTCAGGACCTCTGGAAGAGCAGCCAGTGCTCTTAACCTCTGAGCCATCTCTCCAGCCCTGTTGATTATGTTTTTACCCTGACCTTTACACATCTAGTTGTCTTTGGAATGGGATGGTAATTTTTGGTGCCTGCTGGAGTCCTGGGGCTGGTGGTGGTACATTAAGCTAGATGCCCTTGCAGGAGCCCTCTTCAGATTGGTGGGCATGGTCTCCAGTGGACGGGTGTTCTTAGGAAATTGCAGTGGTTCATCTCAGCTGTATGATCCCGTGGACTAACTGGACTCCTCAGGAGCCCAGTGGGTCTTCTCTCGCCAGGGGAAATCCCAGGACACCTGCTCCACCACTGGCTTTCTTGCTCTGAAGTTAATGAACTGCAGCTGCCCAGACACTGTGTTTGCTGGATGAAGCCATCTTGAAGAACCAGTAAGACTAGAGGTCTTATCATTCTTCCTAGAAAACATAGTCACTGGTGTTTTGGGGCCCACCCACAGTTTGGTCTGCTGGCTGCTTTGCAGTCACTGCTGCCCTACTGAACAGATATAGTGTGTAATCTGAGCCACTGTAATCTCTAACACTGTATTTTATATTTAAAAAACAAGAGAAGAAATGATTGTGAATGTTATCACCATGAAGTGCTTGTGTGGAGGGCATGCTAATAATTCTAATTCCCTTTTTTTACTTTTATGAAAATAGTCATTAGTCACAAATTCCTAAAGTTTTTATAGTAGTGATTAAAACTAATTGTAAAAGGTAGGTTTTAGTTCTTGGCTTTTGGATAATCTACTTGATATTTTCTCATCTTCTTTCTTCTTACTGGTTTTAAACTTTTTATTAGGGGGAGTTAGTATGACTTAGAGAGGACAGGAGCTCCACAAGGACAAAATATATAAGGGCACATGGGTCCTCTATGAGACTGTTTCTCCAACCAAGGACCATGTATGGATTTAACTTAGAACCCCTGCTCAGTTGTAGCCCATGGTAGCTCAGTATCCAAGTGGGTGTCCCTAGTAAAGGGAACAGGAACTATTTCTGACATGAACTCAATGACTGGCTCCTTTACCTCCTCTCCTCCCCCCCCTTGCTGAGGGAGAAACAGCCTTGCTAGGCCACAGAGGAGGACATTGCAGCCAGTCCTGAAGATACCTGATAAGCTGGGATCAGATGGAAGGGGAGGAGGACCTCCCCTAGCAGTGGACTTGGAAAGGGACAGGGAGGAGAGGAGGGAGAGAGTGTGGAATTGGAAGGGAATGAGGGAGAGGGCTAAGGCTGGGATACAAAGTAAATAACCTGTGATTAATATTAAAAAAATAAAAATTAAAAAAATAAAAATAAATAAAAATATTTATTTTTGAAAATTTCTTTTTATTCACATTTTATCTATCTATCTATCTATCTATCTATCTATCTATCTATCTATCTATCTATCTATCTATCTATTTATTCACTTTGTATCCCAGCTGTATCCCCTTCCCTCATCCCCTCCCAATCCTGCCTGTCCTCCTTCTTCTCCTCCCATGCCCCTCCCCCAGTCCACTGTTAGGGGAGGTCCTCTTCCCCTTCTCTCTGACCCTAGCCTATCAGATCTCATCAGGACTGTCTGTATTGTCTTCCTATGTGGCCTGGTAAGGCTGCTCCCCCCTCAGGGGAAGGTGATCAAAGAGCCAGCCATTAAGTTCATCCCTATTACTTACCTGTCACTCATTCACAATCATCCTCTGAGACTCTCCATCAATTCTTCCTCCTAACCTCCTCCTGTTTTATTTACCTATTTATTTTTTAATCCATTGGGTTCAGTTAGTGTTGGAACACATGCATAGGTGTGAGGTCATTCACTAGAGCATGGGAAACAAAAATCGTAAAGAAAATCAACTCTCTCCTTTTTAGCAGCCATCAATTCCGAATAGTTCCTCAGCCAGGCATGAGGCCTCAGGAGACCCTGCTTCCATTCTGGACTTTTAAAATATTAAATATAATTTTAATCAATTTTCCCTTCCTTTTTTTTCTTTCTAACCCCTCCTTTATCCTTCTACTCTCTCTCTCAAATTGATGTATTATATGTCTTTGATTATTATTGCTATATATATATATATGTATATGTATATATATATATATACATACATATATGTGCCTTCACATACAACCTTCTGAGTCCGTTTTTGTTGCTTGTGAGCATATGATTTCAGGATGGATTGACCACTTTGTATTGGATAGCGAATTAGAAGGGGTTAACTCTCCCCTCTCTCAGCAGTGATTAGCTGCCTATAGTTTTTTGTCTAGGCTGAGACACCATGCGATTTCTTTCTTCTATGTTACATTATGGATTTTCTTACTGGCTTTATATTGCAGAGATCTTGTTTGAGATGATAACAGCTAGTTTGAGTTCATATGAGCACGAGCCACATCATGGACAGAAGACAGAATTTCACAGCAGTCCTCCTCATTCTATAGTTGTTACTTTCTTTATGTCCTCTGCTCTGTGATTCTTTCTGAGCCTCTGGGGTGGTGGTATAGCTAGCTGTCTTACCTATGGCTGGCATCCACCCCACATCCACTTTTTTTCACTACTTTGCACAGTAACACGTCTCCTCGTTAACTGATATCTACTGTCCTGAAGAAGCTTCTTTGACCAAGGTTGAGGACCACACAAGTCTATGGATGCAAACAAATATTCAGAAGGCAGTTTGACAACGTGATCATTTAGTTAAACAGCAATAGATCTTCCCCCATGGCCTATGAATTTCACAGTCTTGACTCTTGACCATGAGGACCAGGCATTGTCTTGTGGCACAAGCCTCAAATCTAATCAAGAGAGCAGTTGGGTCGTTAACAGCCCGGTCACTAGTGCACAGTGGGCACATCCTGCCTGACATACGCGTTCCATAGTAGCCAGACTCCAGCACTGGGTGATGTCGTTTCTTCCTCAGCAGCCTCCATAGTACCTGGTACTCCGGAATCCAGCCAATGGGGAGATTTTCAGTTAAAAATAGATTTGTCACTCCCCAAGTCCACTGATAGGGAGGTTCTCCTCTCCTTTCTGATCTTAGTCTATCAGTTCTCATCAAAATTGGCTGCATTGTCCTCTACTGTGGCCTGGTAAGGCTGCTCCCCCCTCAGGGGGAGGTGTTCAACGAGCAGGCCAATCAGATTATGTCAGAGGCAGTCCCTCTTCCCATTACTATGTAACCCACTTGGACACTGAACTGCCATGGGCTACATCTGTGCAGGAGTTCTGGACTTGGGGAGTGGCATGCATGCAGAAAGGGGAGGGAGGGTGGGATCGGGAGGGGAGGAGGAAGGGGCTTATGGGGGGATACAAAATGAATAAAGTGTAATTAATAAAAAATTTTAAAAAAAGAATTAGAAAATAAAATCAAATTTTTTTAAAGGTTAAAAAAATAGATTTGTCTGTGCCTTGAAATTGAAACAGTGTGTGGTGTCTTCTGTAATAAGGTCTTACTATCTAGTTTTACTATGGCATAGCTCATGTTGTTTTTGGTGTCTCTGGGCCCTTCCTGACCAATAACTCATAGGAAGGTCACATATTTCTCACTGAGACTTTCACTTGATACCCCATGTCTTCTGGGAGAAAGATTGCTCACTAATGTGGTGGTACTTCTCTTTACACATACATATATGCATACATGCAGAAACACACATTAGTATTAAGTATCTATATAAATAATATATAATCCATATGTATATAGATTACAAACTAGTGAGTTTCCATAAAGTTTCTTACTATGGCCCTAGTTTTAGTCAGCACACTCCTCCCCTTCTTCCCGCCCTTCTCCCTCCCTCCCCCAGCTACGATTTCCCATCCCTACTTAAACCTTTAGCTCCAGTGTTCTTTCTCTGCTCTTCCCTGCTGTTATACTTCTTTTTTTCATAGTTTAAAATATTTATTTGAAGAAATCTCCAGACCAATATAGACACTCTGGATAATTCTTCTAAGCAGAAAATGATGACAGCATTCCAATTTGTACACACATTTTAAACACTGTAAGAAGAGCGTAACCTTTAATTGTAATGTCTGGTTGCCTTTGTAGGGAACTAGAACCTGTGGGTCTGCGCCATCTCTCTGGATATTGAGGCTAACGCAGCCATTGTTGAGCTTTACCTTTGACATGTCCCGTGTGGCTCTTCTCTCTGAAGGTACCTGGAACTGGAAAGCAGTGGCCATCGGAATGAGATCCGACTGCATTACCGCTCTGGCACTCACCGACCCCACACAGAAGTGTTTCCTTATATTCTGGCTGATGCCAAGTGGCACAAGCTTTCCTTAGCCATCAGTGCCTCCCATTTAGTTTTACACATTGACTGCAATAAGTAAGTGAATCCTTCTCATTTCAAGCACTGGGAGAGTCAGGAGATTCTTGCAGGCTCACAGCCTTTTCTGCCATTTCATCTTTCAGAATCTATGAACGAGTGGTGGAAATGCCTTCTACAGACTTGCCTCTGGGCACCACGTTTTGGTTGGGACAGAGAAATAATGCACATGGATATTTTAAGGTATCTTTTGGCTACAGTCTAAGCTTGAAGTAGAAACACAAAAACTTTTCAATGAATTGTTTCCAAATGAAACAAAAACTTTGTGAGTTTTTATTTGTATGCATTTCTATTTGTTTTCTAATTCTGTTTCTCAGACCATTTTTTTAAACTGGTAAAAAAGTCACTCCTCATTTGCATTTGATCTTTATATATTATAGAGATGACCATCAGGCCATAATTAGTGATTAATATGACATTTGTTGAAATTAGGAATTCAAAATATTATCAACAGAAAATATTAACATAAAAATATACTTTCTACCGCTGAAATATCACTTTTGATGATGCTTTAACAGAGACATTAATCACCCAAGAGTGGAAGCATTAGTTATGATTTCTTCATGTACCAAGCCCTTAAAACAGAAAGTGGTCAAAATTTATCTCTAGTGAAATCTCAGAAACACTCAGAATCTTCTCACTGTAGAGGTGTCCTAGTTGAATGTCTGAGGTCTTGAAGATGAATAAATAAAAGGCAGAGAGATGCTCGCCTGCTGCCTGTTGTGTGAACATTTCTCCAGTGCTGAGACCATTGTTAATTTAGAGAATGATGAGAGGTATGTCCAGCCTTGGCTTCAGTTATGAGGAGGCATCAGTCCATTCAGAAGTCTAAGCCAAGTTCATAATGTTAGTAGAATGTGGAAACTTACCTAAGATTACCTGTTCTCTGGAAACCAGATGGCTTGACTACACTACCCCATTTAATCCCTTCCTTTGAAAATGTTGATGAGGGTTCTTCATCCTTCTTATAAATATGCAACAACCTACCCAGTGAGGTGAAATAACCTGCCTAAAGCCAGGCAGCTACTAGGTGACAGATGTGTGGAATTGATTCTACTCTTTAAAACCCCAAAAATCAATGCCCCCTTCCCATGCAAGCAATGACAGATGCATGCTGTGATTTTCAAATCTCCCTTCTATTTAATTATGGCAGTCTTGGAGCTCGAATGTGACCTCACAGTCCACACACATCAATTATGTGTATAGCTATATGGTTTGTCATCTTTATTGCGGTCTGAGAACATTGTCCATTAGATGTATGCAATGCATCGGCTGCGTGCTATACACACCAGCCTGGTTTCCATGTTGCTTCCATCAATTCATAAAATTTTTCACCCAAGCCACTCATGCAATCCAGAATCAAGAACAGATCTAGTAATTGCCACTTGGGCACTTAAAAAGTTACAGGACAGGAGCCTACCACAGAGGGCCTCTGAAAGACTCCACCCAGCAGGGTATTAGAGCAGATGCTGAGACTCATAGCCAAACTTTGGGGAGAGTGCAGGGAATCTTATGGAAGAAGGGGGACATAGTAAGACCTGGAGAGGACAGAAGCTCTACAAAGAGAGCAAAAGAACCAAAAAAAAATCTTGGCCCAGCCATCTTTTCTGAGACTGATACTCCAACCAAGGACCATGCATGGCAATAAGGTAGACCCCTGCACAGATGTAGCCCATGTCCAAGTGGGCGCCCTAGTAAGGGGAACAGGGGCCATCTCTAACATGAACTCAGTGGCCTGCTCTTTGATCACCTTCCCTTGAGGGAGAAACAGCCTGACCAGGCCACAGAGCAAGATAATGCAGCCAGTCCTGATGAGACCTGATTGGCTAGGGTCAGAGGGAAGGGGAGGAGGACCTCTCTTGTTAGTGAACTTGGAGAGGGGCATGGAAGGAGGGCAGGATTGAAAGGGGATAAAGGAGGGGCTACAGCTGGGATACAAAGTGAATAAATTATAATAAATACAAAAATGCTTTGATAAAAAGTTACCAATGTCACTGACACATGCTGCTGCTAACCGCAGTAAATATGTAGAAGAAGCACAGGTCAATGTTTGGGTGCTAAGTCTTTATGAGGATGTTATTTTCTTGATAACACATTGGCACACTTACCCCATCGCTAGATTTTCTGATTTGCATTTTTCAAGAGGATATAGTTAAATACAATGAAAGTACGTGACATTTGTAAGGGGGGAGGTGGCGGGAAAGAGGGAATGTTGGGGCATGTTAGATGGAGTGGTTCTGTTCCCACCGGCCTTGGTTTGAGCTCAGGCCAGCAGCCTACTGGCTTAGGGTGCAGGTAATGTGAAGCCTTCTGTGTAAAGTGGGTCATTTGCAGTGGCATTTCAATAGCTTCATTCTAGACTTTCTGTGTTCCCAAGCTCTCGAAACCAAGCCTTGCTATACATGCTCACTAAATCCACCATCTTTTATAAACTGAGAGATGAACTTTAAAAAATCCCAGTGAAGAAAATGAGAAATGTTCAAGTGGGTGTAGCTTTCATGACTCAGTTTATCCACTCTTTCCCTTTTGATCATTGTTAATACAAAATTGGCCTTGGTTCTGTGGTGAGGAATCTCAAAGCGATTTTTATACTGACAATTAAAGGTCACTTTCAAGCCTTGCTCCTGTGGTGAACTAAAAATAACTTCTCAAAACAATAAGAAAATGGCCACATCCTTGAATCTCGGCATTTAACCTTATGGCTTTGAAAACATTATCAAGGTGAAAATACCTAGGTAATTAATTCTCTGTTTTGCCTGATGAATCTCCTTCCGTGGCATGGACTGGTTAGGAATAAACCAGGAAGGCTCTAGATTAAGGGGTTTAGGTAGATCTGTTTCTTAACATTTTTCTCATGAACTTGGCTATTGAGCATAATTTAAGTAAACGAAAATAATGCTTCTTTCCTGTTTTCGTACATAGGGAATAATGCAAGATGTACAATTACTTGTCATGCCCCAGGGGTTCATTGCTCAGTGCCCGGATCTTAATCGAAGTAAGTCTGTTTGTCCTGTGCTGTGTGTTGTGATGAAAAGTGTGCCTCTTGAGATTGGAGCTCACGCGTAATGACTGTCAGCCTAGACGTAATCAGATTGAGCCCCTTATAAATACAGCATGATCAATGTCCTGTTTGTAATTGCAGCCTGTCCGACATGCAATGACTTCCATGGACTAGTACAGAAAATCATGGAGCTCCAGGACATTTTATCGAAGACGTCAGCCAAGGTAAAAATGACTCACACATACACCGGGAATACTCCACAGTCATGTAACTCTCAATAGCTCCTTTTATCACCATAGATTTCCATCCTTGAGACATCCCTTATTCCATACGATTTGTGATTTGCTGGAACTGAATTGGAATCCTTGCTCAAGGAAAAAAGTTATAATATTTATTAAGGTTTATAAATATTTAAATTCTAGCCATCTGTATAACAAACAACTCAGTAAATCAGGAGTGGAACAGATAACCTGGCTTACACTCTGCTTTACTACTGTAAGATCTGTTGTTGTCTAGTTTTTATTATTTATTTCTGTTTGGCTTTTGTTACAAGAAAAGATGTAGAAAGAAAGACAATGGAAGAATAAGGACACCATAACTGGGTCAAGGGAATGGCACCAGAACAGCTTTTAATCGTTATTCTGTAGTTGTAGGTTCTTTCTCTGAAGTCTGAAGCACATACCAAGTTTACTGATAAGTTCACCAGATTTTAAATTTTGCATAGTATTAAAGGATTTCCTGAAGGATGTCTCTGTGCAGTTTATTACTTATATGATATAATCCTAAATGTTATTCTTTTTACTTGAGTAAACATATTAATGGAATTAGATGCTTTTTAAATACTAAAAAGTCTCTGCATTGTGAGTGGTATTATTCTGAATTATACTCAAATTGGATCATGTGTATTGTGATTTCTTTCTTTCCTTCCTTCTTTTCTTCCTTCCTTCTTCCTTTCTTTCTTTCCTTTTTTCCTTTTCTGTCTTTTTCTTTATCCGAGGGAAACTTTTTATACATAAAGGGTTGGAAAATGCTTTTTTGTTGTTGTTTTTAGAATTTTACAGGCTTGATATATTTATAATAATTGGTGATGGGCACAGCATTTCCAACTGGTTGTTAAGGTGAGCCCTGTCTTTGTGCCATAGTTGTCCAGAGCTGAACAGCGAATGAACAGGCTGGATCAGTGCTACTGTGAGCGGACATGCACCATGAAGGGAACCACCTACCGAGAGTTTGAGTCCTGGACAGATGGCTGCAAGAACTGCACATGCCTGGTATGCCTCCTGTCCGCACTCATGCACATGCCTGGTATGCCTTCTGTCCGCACTCACCAGGGGCCGAGATGACCCCACTGTTTAAGTATTTATTAAGAGCGTGTCATCATGAAAATTTCAAGACCTATTTTCTCTAAATGTAACACTATAATGCCAGCAAGCATGGTCACTTCTGACGAACTGTGTGTTACATTATTAAAGTCGCTCTAGCTGGAACAACCATTATGGTTTGAGAACACCATGAAGCTTAGCTGCCAATGCATGAAGTTAGCAATTCAAATTAGGTTGGCAAGGCTTTGCTCGAGGGAATCTCTCCTGTAACCCTTAGCATTTCTGGGGAGTTCGCCCTTGTGTTTTTATTAATGAATTGTAAAGAAACGGAATTATATGGAGCATTAAATATTGTGTCTAGACGGAATAATATAAATAATGGATTTTAAATAGTCTTTAATAGTTGCCTAATGTAGAATATACACTACACTGTTTCAATAAATGTGATTTTGCTTAATTCTCAGCAATATATTATTTTTAGTGCATTATCATTTCAAAACTGTATTCATGCTTTAAAGAAAGCTTTAAGACAAGTTTGGTTTTACACTTTCAAATTCCGCATGAACTCCTCTGTTAGAAAGCTGGATTTCTGTAAGGGGGTCATAGGTCTGTTCACGTTAGTTTTTAGAAATGTTTCCCCACACTCCTACAGTTGATGCAAGAGCAGAAAATTACGCCTGTAAAAGATGCAAAACATGCACATATAAAAGACCCAAAGTGATGTGTGTGTGAATGTCTCTCTCTCTTTTGTGTGTTTGCGTGTGTGAGAGAGAGCATGTCTTCTGTGTAGATGTGTGTATACTTGTGAGTATCCCTGTGCATTTGTGAGTGCTCATATGTGTGAACATGCTCACAAGTGTGAATCTTTGCAAATGTGAACATACATGTCTGCATCTGGGTAGGAGTTTGTCCATGCGCAGAATGTGTGTTTACATGCATCTATGTGTGCATCTCTGTATAATTCGGTTTTCTGCATAATTACGACATAATCAAATTATAACACTTTACAATTGTAGTGAAACCACCCCAAATGAGGGCAAGAAATCTAACTGAGTAAAATGTAGGGTGTGATTTCGTGAGGTTTATACCCTGACTCGACGGTCGGATCAGCCAGTTATGTAGTTGGTGTGCGAGTAATGCAGGGACAGCAAGGTGCTCCAGGCCAACCTCCAGCTATTTCCCTGTGAGCGTGTGTCTTTCTGAACTTCCCTATAGAAGATTTGCTTAGTAAAGATCAGTTGCTGGACAAAAGATAGGAATCAGTATCAACTGTTAAAGCGCAGCCAGCCTTCCTGTGGGCTACTACATTATGGCTATTGCTAAAGACAATAGTGACATTTCGTGTGAAGAGCTTGAAATCTATGAAATGGATTTGAATGCCCGTGAGGAGTATTAAATTCCTACATGGAATTTAATTCTTTAAATGCTGTTTGTTTTTCAGAATGGAACCATCCAGTGTGAGACCCTGGTCTGCCCTGTTCCTGACTGCCCTCCTAAGTCGGCTCCAGCCTACGTGGATGGCAAGTGCTGTAAGGAGTGCAAATGTGAGCATACCTTTGCCGATCGATAGTTTTCTGGAGAACTACAGCTTTGTATTAAAAAATCCTGTATTGATCTCTTTAAGCTGGATGAGTTAGATTACTCACAGAAATGATATATTTTCTATTTTTGTTATCATTTTTACTTGCTTCTGCTCTAGAAGGCCATTTTTTTTTCACTTGGAGGACCCTTGCATATAGCAAGAGAAGTAGGAAAGATGGACAGGACAGTCCTTGGGGGACATCCTGCCTTTTACACTGCTTGATACAAATTCCTACCAAGTACACAAGGAAGAGTGTGTGCTCAGTTTTCCTTGTATCAAGGAAGTCTGTGGCTTAAGTTACTCTGGGCAGCAGATAAAATATGGCGCTGTTACCCAAGACAGTAATTCCAGTTATATAGCATCACTCGGCCTTGACATTAGTAAAAAACAAGTGAACAACAACCCCCCCCCCCGCTTGCTGTGCCGGAGGCTTCGCTGCTCTGCATCACACATTATATGAAGCTTGTTTCTCACATCTGGAAACACTTCTAGAATCTTCTGTGCTTCTGATATTCTAGACCATCTACACAGCCACAGAAATCAAGCCCTCTAAGTGACTTCCTTCTGAAAAGATGTTTCTTAAGCCCTAGCTAAAAACAGCACTTAAGATACTGTTTTATTTCTGTTCAAAGGAGTCACAGCTATGAACACTGGCTTGTTATCTCATGTCTGGGACATACAGAGCTATGTAAACACAAGTACGTGTGAGGTTCATAAAGACAGAGTGAGGGCAGGAGACAGAAGTGCAGAGGGAGTGGAGGCATGTGGGATAATGGAAGGATGTGCAGCTGTTTTGGCTCTGGATTCGCGGTGGCAGATGTCCAGTGCCTCTACAGCTAGCTCAAGTCTACACCATGTGGAAACTCCTACAAATCAGCATGGGAACGTTCAGCAAGTTGCCTCGTGTACCAGTGCTTTAATTTCTTCTAGAGCTCATTTCACTCATGAATATGAGACCAGTTAAGTAGATTCAGAAGAGCCAGAAGGCTCGAGCACATCTTAGCAGCTTAATAAAAACTGCTTACATACTACTCAAAATATAAAAGGAAATAAAAGTAAAACAGCAAAGTACACTTTAGTTTCCCTTGTCCTCCCAGAGTTTAGTTTTTGTGTGCTTTGCCAAGTGATTTCTCTCACACCATGTCACATATGACCATGCAGGCTTTCTCTATGATAAGAATGGTGCCATTTCTTCCCTCGACTCTCGTTATTAATGGCTTCTACTGAGGACATTCCCAGAACAAGTAGACATTGCTGCATATTATTACACTGTAAATTTTCTATAATGCTGTTTCTTCCTTCTCAAAGGCTATGTCATGCTTTTTTTTTTCTTTCTTTCTTTCTTAGGAGCAGCAATATGATATCATTCATAGAGAAACTTGACTCACTTTTCATAGCTTTAAGTAGTCGGAATATCGTTAAGGGTGAAGTTGCTGGATCAAAGCCTGTAGTGATGTGTATTATTTATGCCTAGCTGTTTACAAATCACTCTACCAAAATATGGATCTTATTGTTTTCGTACTTTGGGGGGAACTCTCCTGGGAAGCCGTGGGGGTTCCTGAGAACAATGCTTTTTTGTTTCACTGGGTCCTTGAAATGGCACTAGTTGGGCCGCACTCCCATGCCTCCTAGTAACTTTGCAAGATAATGCTGTTTCATTGGCTATCTTTTAATAAAGGGGAAACCTACGAAACCCAAACATTTTTGCTTCAACAATACAGTGCTGTCTAGTAGAAGTATTGTCAAATGAGTTGCAGTTACACATCTTCAGTAAGTTCTGTTGATGGCGGCCTGTGAATGTCTGAACTCACGTTCTAAATGAAAGTAGTTTTGCAAAGGACAGCACAGGATGCTCTACTGTGGTTCAGGAAGCTATGCTGCGCCTGCTCAATCATGCCTTATTTTAAAATAAGAGAGAGCACTCAGCTTCCAGCTCTTTGGTCTGAAATGCAATTTCTCTTCATTATTAAAATCCTTAAATAAATGCATTTTGTAGATTTTATTATTTTTCATGCCCCATTACATTTTCTCAAAAGACTCTCTCTGTCCATGTAATGACATTGCTTAAATGGGCCAAAACTCTTCAGAAGAAAGCTTTATGTAAGTGTCTATAATAATAATTAAATCAAACTGTCTAGTGTGGTACTAAAAGAAAAATGGGATTATTTTTTAGCTGATCAGAAGGCTAGTCTTCTTAGTGTGATATTTTGAAGCAAGTGAGAGGATTTTTTATTTGTACCAAATCAAAGAGCAATAACCTAGACATCATTCATACCAGATGCAATTTAAGATGGAAGAAAAACATTTAAGCAGAAAATGCAGTTTCTTGTCTGCAGTGTTGTTAGGTAATTGTTTTAAAAATGAGCTTATTTTATTCTCAATAGAGATTATGCAAAATGACATTTTGAAATCAGAATAGGAAAAAACAAGACGTACCCAATCTTAAGCATCTTAGAGGTTGGTTTGGACAATTGTGTGCAAAATAGTAAGTTAGGATTGCATGGTGAGGGTGAGTGTAGAATGCCACTGGGGATGGAAGCCACAGCTCCTCCATCACCAGAAAGTGCCAGGCATCCCGACGCGTGGACTCTTCATGCGTGTGAACTTCTGTTTTTCTCTACATATTTACAGACTGTACAAAATAGTTACAGATCAAGAATTAAATGAGTCTGGCCTAAGGTGGGGCAGGAAAAAATTCTCTTTTTCCTGGTTCTAATGGAGTAAAGTTTAAGAACATTATCTTCAATGCAAAAACTGGCTCCAAGCTAAAAAGAATAGTTCACTATAAAATATAGGCAAAGAAACATCTTTTAAATATTGTTGCTGGATATGATGTACTGTTTAACTCTGGAGCCTTAACTAGCAAACTACATAGTGACTAGAATGGCCAGTGTAGCCCCATTCCAAGCCCAGCTGAATTCCCTCCACCACAATGTGCACATTATATAGGCTTTGCTTTTAAATGGCAATACAGTTCCGCAGTACTGGTCCAATTTTTTTTTTTATTATAAACCAGAACATATGGTCTCTTGACAGAGGCATCGAGCAATGATAGGTTGTTTTTAACATTTGAGCCCCAGACCTTGGGATTTGGGGTTGTTTTATATTTCAGATATGTCCTGTCTATCAAGTAACCTCTGTACGTCACAGCAGCCCTCATTTTAAGTATTCTTTTAGTTTGGAAACCAGTGTCTTTCAGATACTGCAATGAACTTAGCAACTCAGGAAAGGTATTTTTTTTTTCATTAAAAATTACCTAGTTGGTGGTATTGTATATCAGTTGACTAATACAAAGGATTATTTATGAAAAACAACCTAAGAATTATATTCGAACTACATATCACATATGTATTATGCCTATACTAATTTCCATGTGATGTATGATGAAAGGATAGAATTTTCATCCAGTGCTTATAATTAAGATGAAGGGTAGATATATTTATTATAGAAAGTATACATTTGATTACTTTGAAGTGTCTCATTTTACATAGAACAAAGTCAACTATGCTAGTTCACAAAAGTAAATTTCAGGGGAAAATATTTGGATAGATTTTTGTTTGTTATAATAAATAAAGAACAAGGAAGAGCACCACGTTAAAAACTTAAAAGTATCAAAGCAGAAAGCCCAGATTTGGCTGGTTATAGTCACAGGTTCGGAGGCATGCTCACATACAGCTCTTATTCTGCTCCAGAGTTTTCGTTGTGTGTGGGTTTGTTTGTCTCTAAAAGATGTGGGGTTTTTTTTGTTTGTTTTGTTTTGTTTTTGCTTTTGTTTTATGTGTGTGGATGTTTTGCCTGCATGGGTGTGCGCCATATGCATGCTTGGTGTTCTGGGACAGCAAAAGACAGTATCGATTTCCCTAGACCTGGGATTATAGGCAGCTGTGAGACCTCGTGTCGGTGTGGGATCTGAACCTGTGTCCTGCAGCAGCACTCAATACTCTTAAGTGCTGAGCCATCACTCCAGCCCTGTTTCTATCTTTTAGAGATTTTTCTTAGCTAGGACTTCTTTCTAAGCTCCCGTGGAATGCTCTACAGCTCTCATACTTCTCAGATCCTTTGTGCTTTACTGCCTTTGTGCAGAATGTATAATAATAGTTTACTCTGGGTGGTTCTGTTGAGATGGAGTGTATAGGCTCATGGTTAAATTAAATTGTTCTCATCTAGATTGTAACAACCAGGGCCCACAGACACTGACATCTGTTTTCTTTATTGTATGTTTTATAAGAGTGAAAATAATTAAAGCGAAGAAAGCACAAGAAAACTTAAGAATAAGAATAAGCTTTTTGCTCTCTTAAAATTCTCTCACTAATGAATACTTTTAAAGTTGAAATCCTTGACACTTATGCTCTAAGCACTATTTCAAAGACATTGATCTTGGAGAGGTTAGGTAACAGACACAAATATATTGTACCCAGTCAGACAGATGGCCATGCTCAGTTTTTCCTTTCTCCTAGTCCATTCAAGCCTATTGAGCTGGCTTCTGGCTTTCATAGTTTATTGTGTAATCATTTGTGAGAAAACACAAGCCATGAGCCTTGTTTGGGTCTGAATTGTCATTGTTAGATGTGGAGGCTAATTACTATGCTCGGAAGAAGAGAAATGCAACGGATAACACATTCTTTTCACACGACCTCGTGGATACACATGCTTTTGAACTGATAAAAGAGCGACCTTCCTGATAAAAAAATTAGAACATTTCACAGCCAAGACAGCATTACGAATTTCCCATTTATGTCTGTGTCTGTGGTCCACCTTCAGCCTTTCTCAGGCCCTGAATCTCAACAAAGGTCACTTTGATTTGTTAGTTGGGAAGGAGAAAGGCTGTAGAATCTCACAGAACAAGATGGACATTGTGCTTGTTCACCAATTTATTTAGTGTGTTGACGCCTTCAGACCACAATTTCTAAATGCCAAGGGAGACAGTGTAGGGAAGACAGTGCACAGAGTATGAAGCAGGACATAAGAGTTACGTTCGTTATCTTGGGTGAGTTTTCAGTTTTGGAGCTTTTCAAATTTAGAATTGTCCCAGAAATAGCAATCTGGGATGAAAACAGCATCATCAAGAATCTTATCATTTAGTGTCATATAAATTTGCATACTTTTTATAAATATTTAAAATTAGGCACTTCCTCTGAATTTGGCTTTTCTAGACATTGGGACTACAGTGATGAACAAGGTCTGATTTCTTTTTGGCCTTACAGACAATCACAGGAGGTTGGAGGGAGTAAAGGAACAATAAAATACTTCAGATATTGCATTATGATACTGTTAGAACATTCAGAGTAGAGGAAATGCCACTGTAAAGAGGTCAGAGGTGTCCCCAAGAAAATGGTGTTTGAATTCCAGTCAGATGGACGAATACATTTAATTAATGACAGGGGGAGGGAAACAATTGTCAGACCAATGAGACCAAAGACCCACATGTTGTTAAGAGAAGCAGGGCTTCATCAGAGGCTGGAGGGCCAGGGGTACTGGGTCTTAGGAAAGTTTGCTGCTGGAGAGGGAAGCCAGATTCTAAGGCTTGTTTGTAGTTACCGAAGGGAAGCTGATACCAGCATCATTAGGTAGAAGTGTTGGAAAGTGACATATTTTAGAGATAGAGCTAGTAGGATTTTCTAATTATTTAACACAGCCATCAGCAATTGACAAACAAAAACAAAACCAAACAAAACAAAAAATCAAAAACCACCAAAAGATCAGTCTAAGGTTCTTGATCAAAGAAGGGCCATCCCAGGATGCAAGGAATGTTGGTGATTGACCAGATCTGGGACAGTGGCTATGACTAAGAGTTCAATGTATAATTTTTAAGTATTTTTATTTTATTTGTATAATGTTTTGCCGGCATGTGTATCTGTGTACCACATTTCAGTGCCTATGGAGACTAGAAAAGTGTGTCAGCTCCTGTAGAGCTGGAGTCACAGACAGCTGAGAGCCACTGTGTGGGTGCTGGCAACTGAACTTAGGCCCTTTGGAATAACAGCCCGTTCTCTTAACCTGGTGAGCCACCTTCCCTTTTGTGTGCATGCATATGAATGTTTATAGGTGTGCAGTAATGATGCAGTTTTTGAAAATGGTGAGATTTTCTTGGCCAAGATAGGTATGACTGAGAGACTAAATGTGCCAAAGACCCAAAGGTCACTAAAAGTCAACCTGAGATGGTGGCTCTGGAATGCCTTGTCTCAAAGATTAAGACCACTTTAGTGGGCGTAGGCAAAGTGGAACCAGGGTTAATTAAGAGAGTACAGGAAGGGCTGGAGAGATGGCTCAGCGGTTAAAGGCTAGGCTCACAACCAAAATGTAAGAGAGTGCAGGAACAGTGAGAAAAATTCTGAGACTAGAAGAGCTCTCAAAGAGATGAAAACCATTGATCTGATTGTGTGGAGACTTTTCATAGGATTTATGGGAGAAAACAGACACTGATGCATTTTTAGGAGAATAATAGCACTGATTCTCTGTGCTATTATAGGTTGAGCCAATGGAGGGTTCATACATTCTATACCTGTTCCCCTGGCTCAACAAAAGAAGTGATTATGAACAGTTTACTTGCCATTCACACAGACAGGAGCAATTACAGCGCCACCTTGCTGATCTCTGACATGCCTTGTTGACTGACGACTTTGATAGCTAACCTTAGCCAATATTGCTACTATCAGCATTGATGATGGTAACCTTGATGGCTGTTATTAAATTTTCTTTTCGCCATCCTCACATCTACATGACCAGTTTATAGTTTATAATATTATTATCCATTACAATTTATTCACTTTGTATCCCAGGTGTATCCCCTTCCCTCGTCTCCTCCTGGTCCCCTTCTCTGTCCCTCTTTCCTAACCTATGTCCTTCCTCTAGTCCACTGATAGGGGAAATCCTCCTCCCAATTTTGACCTTAGCCTATCAGGTCTCATCAGGACTGTCTGGGTCCTCTTTCTCTGTGGCCTAGTAAGGCCAACTTGCCAAGAGAAGGTGAATAAAGAGCAGGCAACCAAGTTCATGCCAGAGACTGCACCTGCTCTCCTTACTAGGGAACCCCCCCCCCATGGAGACAAAGCTACCAATGGGTGACAGCTGAGCAGAGGACTAGGTTCACTCCAAGCATGGTTGTTGGACCACCAGAACCCCATTTTTTTTTTTGGCTCTGTTGGTCTCTTGTGGAGCTCCTGTCCCTTCCAGGTCTTTCTATCTCCCCCTTCTTCCATAAGGTTCCTTATTTTTATTTTGGTTTCTTATATCTCTTCCTTCTCTACCTCAATCTCTTCCAACACCCCAACACTAGGTTGGGGAGAAATAAGGTTGGTGGGGAGACGGGACATAGTTTTTCTTAGCTACTTCCTGATGGTTAGGGTCTTTTTGTTGTTGTTTTGGTTTTTTGGCAGGTCCAATCTTTGTTTCAGGATTTCTCCAACTTCTTCTTCTCAAACTGTATCAACAGTTACCAGGAAGAGCAGGAGCATCAGCATTCTTCTTCCTTGGAGCCTCCTTTCTCTCTCTGGGCTCTGGCATTTATTCCATCTCTAGGTCCTCAGGATTAAACTATCTGCAGCTGGCAAAGAGCCCCTCTCAGGGTCTGCACAAGGCAAATAAATAGTTTGCTGCTTTGGACAATTTGAATCAGCCTCACATCTCACACCTGGGATTAAAACAAAAACATGTTTATGTAACATAGCTTAGGTTTTAAAGACTCCAAAACTTTCTACTACACAAGTACTTTAACACTGAACTACATACTAAGCTACTCTTTGTTGATAATGTCAACAAAGGTTAAGCAGTGTGGAGCATCAGACCACATCAATTTGAGAAGCTTTTTATTGCCGTCATTGTTTTGTCTCTTTGTTTATGTTTTATCTTTTTTGACCCATGTCTGTTTTGTTTGATGTAATTTGTTATCTATCTGTAGTAAGCTGGTAGGCCAGTTCAGCTGGTTGGGTAGTTTGTTTTTTGGAAGCTGAGGTAAAAGACACCAATTAATAAAATTAGAGATTAGAAGGGGGGCGATTAGTATAAATTTCATGTAATAGGAAGACTCATTAGGAAGGACTTTGAATACTCAAATTCCAAAACATCTATGTGTTTACAATTGTCCTGCTATTCTTCTCATGTTTAGTCTTTACTGTGCTCTTAGTTTTGAGATTTTGTTCTAAGTGGTGATTAATATTTACTATTGATTTATCTTCTGGTAATGCTGCTGTTAATCCTAAGCAACTATATAACCAAATCACCACACAGAGACTGGGTTTTTAGTTAACCTAAAACACAATGCTGGGCAATATTTACTCCCTTCTAAACCTCCAAGCCCTCAGTTTCCTAACATTTAAATTTCCCACCTTATACTTGCTTTTTGTGAAATCTTAGGTCTGGTTCATGCTCCATGTCCTCCAAGATCTCTCCTCCAGCTCTGCTCTCCTCACTCTCCTCTCTCCCCTCTCCTCCCACTCATCTCCTGCCTCTGGCTCCTCCCCTCTTTCCTGTCCTCTGGCTCCTCCCTGCTCAAGATTGTGTCTAGTTGCTTTATTTTGTCCTGTTTACACAAGAGTTGAGACAGGATTCTTAGAATGAGTATCACAATGCAATATCCAGATTGAAACCAGAGAGTTGGGGGTGGGGTGGTGGAGAAATTAGTATTTGAATGAACAAGGGTAAGGTGTATACATTAAAAAAAATATATATTACACCAACAAGATTCCTTCTTAGTTTACTGTCTGTAGTATCCCTTTAAATATATATTATACAATTCTGACTTGGTTTGTGTTTGTCTGGAAATGTCATTTCTTCATTTTAAAAGGGCCTTGTGATAGCAATGGCATTTTTGGATGACAATTATTCACTTTTGGGGATTATCAGTATCGTTCTGTGCTTTCTTGGCTTTGCTGGTGCTAATGAGAGATCTTATCTTGTCCTAATTGTCTGCCTTCATATTAGGTTGGCATTTTTCCTTCTGCATATTTGTATTGTTTTTTTGCCTTGCATTTTTTATATCTTAATAATATGTTATGCAGAGAGTCTTCTCTCTGGCCAAGTCTATTTGGAGTTCCTAAAGCCACCTGTGTGTGAATATTTATTTCTTCTTGGAGATTTGGGAACTTCTCTATTCCAATTTCATTGAATATATTCTCCATTCCTCTAGTGTTCATCTCTTCTCCTTATATCCCAGGGATTATAGGTTTGGTTTCCTAATCATATGTTGTGATTCCTGGCCATCCTGGCCATCCTTGGTCACTCTTTCTCTTATTGGTATTCATATGCAGCTTTCTTCTACCTTGCTTTCTATCACTCGTGTTTTCTTTCTTCTGCTTGGTCAAATATTTTGGGCATGCTTTCTGTTGTTTTGTTGTTTACATTGAGTTTTTCTTTACCAATATTTCTATATTTTTTGCAGAATATGAATCTTCTTGCTGAATTTATCTTGTGCTGATGACTTTTAATCCTCATTTCTGATTTCTCATCCATTTTGCTGACTGTTTCCTCTACAATGTTTTCTTTCCCCCCTAGGGTCATGATTGAATTCCTCTGTTTGTATCCCTTTTCAGCCTGTTCATCACTTTTACCAGAAAGCTTTTCAAATCTTCATATGACATTTTCCCTGTTTAAGTATCTTGGAGATAATTAGCTGGAGAATTAGGAGCTTTTGACACTTTTCCTGTTTTAGTTTCTTTGAGCTCATTAGCTAGGGAATTGAGATAATTTGACATTTTTCCTGTTTCTGTAGCTTTGAGCTTATTAGCTGGGGAACTGGAATATTTTGGGACAGTCCACGTGATTCATGTTCTCCTGTTTTCGTATTCTTCAGCTCATTATTTGGGGAAATGGGATTGTCTAGGACAGTCACAGATTTTTGCATTTTCTCTCTCCGTGTTGCAATTTATACATCTGTTGGTGTGAATACCACTTCTGGAACTGACAGGGCCATCTTACTGAGAAGCTTTGAATGACAAATCCACAGTAACACTCAGAGAGAAAAACACAGCTATTGTGGCTGCAACGACATCAAACTATGTAAGATGTACATATATGCTTACAACCAAGTATAGCCATTAATGAACACAAAAAGTAAAACAGCAGAATTTCCGTGAGGTGTGCTATGAAGCCAAATGCTATTTAAGGTAAGTGTGGAAGTAGTAAAGGAGAGAAAGGAAGGAGAGAAAGAAAGGGTAAGAATTGAGATTAAAAAAAATGAAAGGAGAGACAGAGAGAGAGAGAGAGAAAGAGAGAGGAGAATGTGGTAGAGATGCACCTTAGACAGGGTTTCTATTGCTGTAATGAAACACTGCCACCAAAAGCAAGTGGAGGAAAGGGTTTATTTGGCTTACTCTTCCATATCACTGTTCATTATCAATGGAAGTCATGACAGAAGCTCAAGGCAGGGACCTGGAAGCAGGACCTGATGCAGAGGCCATAGAGGGGTGTTGCTTACTGGCTTGCTCCCTGTGGCTTGGCCATCCCACTTTGGTTTTTCTTTAGAAACCAGGACTGCCAGCTCAGGGATGTCATCACCCATGATGGTCTTGGCCCTCCCCCACTACTGACTAATTAAGAATGTGTCCTGCAGACTTGCCTATAACCTGATCTTATGGAGCCATTTTTCTCAATACTGGATGGTCAGCCCTTAAATCATACATACAAGTAACATTATACAAACTGAGAAGGCTGTATTTTTGCATTTAAGAATATACACACACATACACACACACAGAGAGAGACTTGTAACTTCTGTTAAAGATACAGGAGGCCATGGATTTTAAAGAGAACAGGTGTATGGAAAGGTTTAGTGGGAGGAAAAGTGAAGGGGAAAATAATGTGATTAGTTTATAGTCTCATAAAATGATTTAAATGGTTTTAAAAGCATCTTTTTCAAAAGCCAATAAGTTAAAGTCAAATACAGGTAAATTAAAGAGAGGAGTGGAGAAATGTTGAAATAGAGAAGGTGAGGTGTGTAAGAAGGGATAAAAAAACAGCAAACAACAACAACAAAAACTAAATAGAGGGAAAATATACTGTCCCCAATTTTCCCAAATGAGAAAAACATATAAACAAAATTAGAAGAATATCCAAAGGAGAACAACACATACAAACATAAAATTAAAAAAAAAGTACAATACTGTGAAAGCCTAACTAAATTTGTAAGAAAATGCCATTAAGTAGAAGGGGACAGAGGAGGTGCTGAGCTGTGTCTTCCCACTTGTCATTATCTGGCGACCGCTAGTTATTTGCATGGCGCAAGCAGGGCTTGGGCTGTGGGCTCCCATCTTTCCCTAGGTTTGTGCCATTGCAGAGTCTGACTTGTACAAGTGTCCACATCTACCAGAGCTGTGTTGACAGTGACTATCTTCCTTCTTCTTCTTCTTCTTCTTCTTCTTCTTCTTCTTCTTCTTCTTCT
>NW_026596085.1:5521042-5553369 GCF_907164565.1 Psammomys obesus
CTTCTTCTTCTTCTTCTTCTTCTTCTTCTTCTTCTTCTTCTTCTTCTTCTTCTTCTTCTTCTTCTTTTTAAATCTGGTGTCTCTGTAGCCATGGAGCTACCAGACATTCTGCTGGTAGGGCAGATTTTCTCCTGTGCTCTAGAACTTTGCAGGCCTTGCCTCTTGGCTTGGCTGTCTTAGCCAGTGTGGTTTGAACATCACAAACAACCACAGCACTGTGATCTGAACAGGCCTGGGCCTTCCTCCCTACTCTCAAGTATTCTGGAGTTTAATCATCCTGCTGGAGAGATGATGCTATGAATATGATGGATCTCCTTGTAAATTCAAAGTTTTCAGGCTCAGTAGCAGTAAATGACAGAGGGGTGGGTTTAGAATTTGAGTTAGACCCTTACTTCAGGCTCAGAGCTCTCAAACTCTAGGCTCATCCTCAGTAGATGTACTAGCTTCTTGGCTAATGTGGGCAGGGCTATTTTTCTTCATAGTCTTCTCAGCCTAACTTGTTAACTTGTTAACTACTGCATTCTTCAGCCTGTAAGAATCTGGTCCTCCTGCTTGCCACATTTGCCTTTCTAGGTATTTCTTCACCCATGGATATAACAGGCCAAATTGGGGATCTTGGACATTGGGATGTTCTCTGATCTGAGGGCCCTGGGTTTCATAGGTTTTTTTTTTTTTTAAATCTCTCTTCAATGACACACAGCATGAAAGAATGGAATTTTTGCTGTAGAGATCACCATTTCACCAAACTAACCATTGAATTGTGGCTGTGAGGGGTGTGGCTATGTTCTGAACATAGGGGGCCCTGGCTTCCATCTGAGTGACCATCTGGAAGCCATTTCTGTGTCTCCTTCTCCTTCAGGGAATTACATGGATGGCACAGGCTGTGCAGAGATGGGGCATGTTTGGGTGGTATGGATGGAGGATTCATTTGCCCCAGTATCCTTGCTTCTGCTTTTATTCTTAATTTTTTTCACTTCTTTTGTGGATTTCTGAGCTTTTCATTTGTGTTTCTCTTTTTTCTAAGTGACAGCTGCTATTCTACCATCTTTCCTGGAAGTGGGACTTTTTTGATGGAGGGAATAGAAACTGATAATGTTCACATATCAAGCAGTACTGAAGAGTGTGAGAGAGAGACTTGCAGAGATTTCAATTAGATATAGAAGATGAGGATAGTTGAAACCTCTTTGATGGAGATGGAATCATCCTGGGCGGGGGAGCAGTTGAGATGAGCACATAGATGGTACCAGGTGGAAAGTGGTGTGCCTTAACAGAACCTCTAGAGGAGGGTCAGTGTCCAGTGGAGAGGGGTACAGTGTGCGACTATACAGGAAATGTTGGTGCAGAAGGGGACTTTAGTCTGAGGTCAATATAAGTTAAGTTGGCCTGTCACCTGGACATCAGAATCCCCCAGAACGCTGCAGACAGTGGGGTGCAGAGAGAGACTGTAATCAAGATTTCATAATTAACGATGAATAGAAGAGAAGACTCTTTGAGGACATGAGCATATGTGTGTAGAAATGTTGGCGACAGACACCCAGAAGAGTAGGCGTGTGGGGATGGAAAGCACCACCGAATATGCCTGCTGTTGCCACCGAGGTACTGAATGTATGCAGTGTATACATAGGGGCCCACCATAAGACTTGACATCCAGATACCATCTTACAGGTTCATAGGGAATGATTCTCAAATCAAAATGCCAAGAGGTTGAAGCCATGGGAGACATGTAACTGGAACTGCAGAAGACTAGTGGGCTGAGCAGGGAGGGAGAGACTGGTCGGGTATAAATAAAAGTGTAAAAAAAAAAGTCAATGTTAATTAGAAAGGTTGTTATTAAATACAAAAGATTGAAGCTGGGTGTGGTGGTGTACATCTGTAATCCCAGAACTTGGAGAGGCAGAGGCAGGTGTATCTCTGTGAGTTCAAGGCCAGCCTGGTCTACAAAGCAAGCCCAGGACAGCCAACGGTACACAGAGAAACTTTGTCTCCAAAAACCAAAACCAAACAGAAAGCAAGAAAGCAAGAAAGGAAAGAAAAAAAAAGGAAGGAAGGAAGGAAGGAAGGAAGGAAGGAAGGAAGGAAGGAAGGAAGGAAGGAAGGAAGGAAGGAAGGGAAAGAAAACATCAAAAGATTGATAGGGTTCACCTAGCTGGTTTATAAAGAAGGGAAGAAAGAGTGTTGGCACATTTTCTTTCATGTTGCTGACTATAGTGTTGCCAATGTTAAATTCTAATATAAAAATTATAGCAGTTTGTGCAGAATTATACATTTATGTTGTTACTCTTATACTTAAGAGATCAGGATTTTAAAACCAATTTTTTATTTATTTTTCTGTGTGTCTCAGTAGGCTGTGATTTGTCTAAAGGAAGGCTACTGATTCTGATGTAGCTTCTTTTGTGGCTCAGTTGTTATTTTAAATGGCTACTCACTTTTCTCTTCCAGGCAGCATTTCAGCTTGCCTATAAATGAGAGCTGTTAGCCTGTATCCATCACACATCTAATAGTATTAGCAACAGTAGCTACTCTAGGAATCCTTGTCATACAGAGTCTGTTTAGCTATGGTATATACATGGATAATTTTTTTCCACAGAAACTTTGTATGTTTCATCTAGGTTATAACTAATGGAACTAAACCCAGGTTGGAGGCCATAAAAATGAAACAAAGGCAAGTGTGTTGGCTGTTACAGCACTTTGGGATCATCCGAACAGGAAAGATGATTCCAACATTTCCATCTAGGTAGTAGAGGGGCGTTTCTGGGTTTCATCTTTGTGTCAGTCTAGGGTTCTCTGGAGGAGCAGAACTTATAAAATAAATAATATTAAAGGGTGATTTATTTGAGTGTCTTCCATGACACAGTCCTGGCTGTCCAACAATGGCTGTCTCCCATCAGAGAGGCTCAGAACCCAGTCGTTGCTCAGTCTATGAGACTGGGTGGGTGTCTCCATAGTTCTAGTCTCATCCTAGGTTTCCTGGAGAGCTGCTGGTTGTCAGTACAGTCCATGGTAGAAGCCCAAAGCTGGGTCCTCTTATGAGTGAGAGAATATAGCAGCAGTAGCAATAGATGAACTGCTGGCAGAAGTGAAGGCAAGCAGATAAAAAAATATAACTAACTAACTAACTAACTAACTAACTAACTAAATAAATAAATAAATAAATAAATAAAGCTTCATTGACGCCACCTCCATATAGGATGCATCTTTCTGGTTTACATAACCTGATTAAGAAAATCACTCATGGACATGACTCCCAGCAGCTTGGTCTTTAGTTAACTCCAGATCCAGTCAAGTTGGCAACCAACATTAGCATCAGAAACTATGAGAGGTAGGATTGTTTTCTTCAAGCTCATTTGAAAAGGTAATAACTCTGCCAAAGCCTTATTATCACAGAAGCCAAAATTGCATCCAGTTGTGCCAGCTGTATAAGCATTCTCTTTCCCCTACACTGGGTGTCATCATTTACAGTTTCCAATTAAGTTTGCAAGAGCAAATAGTAATCTCGCTGTCTTTATAAATACTTAGAACAACTTTCTCTGACTTGAATTTCATACAGTTTCTCAGTTTTTCTCCTGGTTTCCTTCTATGTTAACAAACATTTGAATTTACCTTCCCATATAATGTAGAGTTCAGAAGTAACTCTTTGCCTACAGAGAAATAAATTTTGTCACTAGGCAGACTGTGTTTCAAAGAGAAAAATGATACCTAAAATTGCATGTGAAAGAAGAGAATAAAATGAAAACATATTCATTAGGAACTCTTATTCATTAGGATTAAATTAATAAAGATATTTATTATGCATAAATTAATTAGGTGACACTGTCTCACTATGACATTTTAAGTCCTGAACCAGGCTGGAAAGTTTTTGTACTGCTAGTTTATGTTTATGGAGCATTCTCTGGATACCATCCCTTGATGAACCATTTAAAACATTATAAAATAAATGACATAAATTAAATATAGGTAAATGATAGGCAGATAGATGACAGATCAATAGATTGATAGAGATAGGTTGGTAGATAGATGATAGATAAATAGGTGATAGACGACAGACAGAGATAGATGATAGATTATAGATATATAAATAGATGACAGGTAGATGGATGAATGGATAGATAGACAGATAGATGAAGAGATATTCCTTTATGAAGTCCCCAAGACAGTCCTATGAAGTGGCCATTATCATTCTCCAAGGAGACAGAGTTGAAAGTGAAAAACCATAAAAGCCAGGCCAGCTCAGCCAAATCCCAGGCCACCAGGCTACCCACTGTCCCCTAGAAATACTGTATATTTACTGGATCCATTTTTTACTGTAATATGAAACATACTAGCATCATTATGAATGGTGGAGGAAAAGGATATAAATAGAAAGGTTTAGAGTTCTGCCAGGTGTTCATCCTTTCGCCCATTCTCCAAACATGCTTCCACTGTCCGGCAGCAGTCCAAGGGCAGGGGAGAAAGCAGGGCATGAAGGGAGAGAAGTCTTAAAATCTCTGTCCTGTGGAGAGTTTTCTGTCTGTACAGAGGAGAACAATGAACAGTAAATAAATCATATTGATTCCAAGTTTCAGGTACCACGAAGAGAAACAATCAGGATAAGGGCATCAGGTTAGGATTGAACAGAAACGTGAACTCATTGAAGGAGCCTCTTTGGGGGACAGTAAGTGCCAAGCCTTTAGGGCAGGTGTGTTCTTGACCTGAGGGAAACAAACTGTGAGAAATTCAGCTCAGTAAGTTTGCAGTCTTAAGGGCATAGTGAGAGGTGGTGTGGGAAAGTCCTGATAAGGGTCTGGGGCTTTACTGTCAGATCTTTACAGTAGTTTAGGAGACAACCATGGGGACATAGGCCTGAGTAGAGGTGCTGCTGCATCTGTATACAAACTAGGCAAGTAACTGTATAGACCTTGAAAGAGGAGGGATGTTGCCGGCATTTTCAGTGAGGTCAAAGTGGGATGCTGCTGCTGTGAAGATAGGAATAGACAACTCTTTAGGAAAGGAGAGAGATTGGAGAATTTGTTTAAGGGATACAGTAGGAGAGGAGTGAGGGTAGAGGTCTTAGGAGGAGATCAGGGCTGGTCCTGAGCCAGATTCTGTTCATTTTTCAGGCTTTCACAAATACATTTCACTGTTTTTTTGTTTTGTTTTTGTTTTTTTCTCTCTTCCCCCATCACACACATTCTCTCTCTCCCTGATGGTTCAAAAAAGTGTTATTTTAATAGGGGAAAAGTTGAAACAAGAGAAATATACATGCATGTCAGACCATGGAAGAAAATGTGTTTATAATGCAATGTTTGTATCATTGATCTTTGGTGTGAGAAAGGAAATTTAAGTCACTGTTCCCAGTCAGTCTTCTAGGACTATAGATGTCTGACACTGGAATCTTAGGTCCATGGTACATGTACAACAGAGCAACAAAGCAATTCTCATTGTGTGGCTTTTGCCTTTAAGGTTCATGGGGTTGTGTGAAGTAAATTTCACTAGTTTCTTAATGATGTCATTGTATCTGTTGCAAAACAACCGTTAAATAAAGTGGAATCTATGCTCAGATATATATCAGGAGCACTGTGAATCTGGGTCAGTCACTTCTGCTCTTCTTATTTTCATTATTTCCGTGTTGGTAATGTAAACAAGATATTGCAGTTCGATACTGCTTGTGAAAAACAGCCCTTGTTAAATGGTACTGACATGAATATTAGATGTTAACGGATTGCTGTAAACAGTGAATGCAAGAATTTATGAGTATGAAAAGAACTAGAACTGTAGCAGCAGCTACTAGCGCTGTTGATAGAGCTGACTTCTGAGACCTCCATACTGTTTTCTAATGGTAGTGGCCCTGTGACAGCTTTATAGTTTAACATAACTCTGGAGTAGTCCCTGTCTTCCAGAAATGCCTGCAAATTGGGATGGTGGTAAATTTTCTTTTCCAAAAAGGCCAACTTGAAGGCTTAGGTAGATTATCAAGGCTCATAAAAGTATTTTTTGTATTTCAAATTCCAAAGAATTAAGGAAGACTTGCTTAAAAGGTGAACTAGTAATGCTTTTATAGTAATGTGGTTTTGAAATTATTGATTGAGTCCAGCAGATGTGAAATGAACTCTCGGCCTTCTACACATGTAGATATTAATTTTATTATCAACTCTACTTTGGGGTTTTCTGGATATTGGCTCTTGAAAATGAAATTGAAATGAAATATGTCCACAATTTGTTAAGATGAAGAGCTGAATTTAGTGACTATTTTAAGGATGGGAATGAAATGTGCCTCATATTTCCAATGAAATATGGACAAAATGTAGTTATGCCAGAGGCTTAGAAGCATCCAGCACCTGAGCCTCTCCCTTGAGACCACCAAGATCTTCGTCTAAAATATGAAGAATAAAATATAATTGAGTGGAAGAAATCTAAGTTGGTCTACAGATGCCTTTAAAGGAAAAATGATTTGTCCAAAACCCCAAACAATGTCTCTTAATGTCTGCCATTTTTCCTTCGCTCTCTCATTGACTCTGTAATTATATTTTAGCTCCTATTACCCTGATCCTATCCTTTTATGACCCCAATTTTCTGACTGGCCCTGCCTGACCCACCCAGAAGCCTACTTAAGCATTCAATGAATTCTTTATGAAACTCCGTTGTAATTTAATCTTCTCTGTGAGGCTCATTTGGGAGTTTTGTTCTGCTCTCTGGCTTTCTGACTGGAAGGCTGTTGGCAAATACCCTCATTTTCTCACCTCTGTCAGTAGAGTCTTAGAACCAACTACTCTTCCAAATATTGGCTACTCATTGCGATCGCTATCCTTATCTTGTGATATTGGGTGTCTTTTAGAAATGCATGGTTCCCATTAGTGATTTGACAACTGAGTTTCTAACCTTTTCTTTACATCTTTACATTTCAAATGCTTTCACGCACCCTCTCAAGTCTTCTTTCCCAGATTATAGGAGGTCTGCTCAAGCCTGGTTATGTAGACACAGCTGAAGAAAGTTTGCTGATTGCTCTGGTCAACCCTGCTGTCTTTAACTATTACATAACTTAGGAGAGAGACATCTGAGAAAGGAGTGTGCATATTTTTATTGGGGAGCAGTGGTCACCCTATTCTTGCTACTTTTCTAGCAGTGCAAGTTTCTGATTACTTACTCTCCTGTTAGAAGCTTAGCCTACTGCTACCATGACTGCTACTACTATTTCTATCTTCTGTTAGTATTCGGCCTAGCAAACCATTCTATTTCATAGAATCAACTGATTTTCTTTTCTGCTCCATTGGGCCTGCACTGAACATCGCATTTACATGACAGCACGCATGCTATGACATCCATGACATTTCCTGTTTCCTATTTGTGAACCTACAGTATTAATGTATCAGGACTTGCTAAAATAGCTCCTTTCTTGTGAATGCATTACAACCTCTCATCCTATCATGTACTTTTTAAAACAATTATCCTTCCTACCTATCAATTCTGCTAGATAATTGTGGGCTTCCCTGAGCATCACCTGCTGTGGAGGCTGCAAATAAATGTAGGTTTCTTGTTCTTTGATCTTTAACAGTAAGCGCGCGTTAGCCATCTTTTATTTTTGAGAATGGTAAAAAGGAAAGCCGGCCCACAAGGCACCTTCTTTTGTCTAAAGGATGACGCCAGCCTCTCGTGGAGCAGGGGACGTTCCTTGGACCACCTATTGCAGAGGGCGTGGGTGTGTCCTGTATTTTCTCATTTTGTTCTCCTTCTATCTGCCTGGCTCTCATGGTTTACATAACTTTTTTTCATCTTTGTAGTGATAATCGTGTTGTTTGAAACTATTTCCCACTGGACTTTGCATCATATGTGCACAGGTTTTCCAGTGTGGCACAGCACACTGGCTGCTTCTCACTCGGCCTCTGCCCTTCTGCAACGCTCACGGGATATTGGCATCACCTCTCCTCTCGTGGCTTCAGTGTCCTCAGTGGTCACCTCCCACTTTCTGCTCAGCTGGAGCCTTTGGCTCATTACTTGCATTATTTAAGTACCATGTTGTTATATTGGCAGTATTGTTCCATAGCACATCAGTTCTTTCGTATTCTGCCTTCCAAGGAGGTGACAGACTAGTTTCTTTCACAAGAGGTGGAATCTTTACTGACATACATGAGTGAAACCATCTCAGCTCTGCACTGATTTCTGATACGTGTTACTTATGACCTGGCTGAGAGAGGCCAGAGGAAGTAAAAATGGCAAAAATATTTTAAAATAGATTCAGGAATGAAAAATAACCGTGGTGGTGATACCAATCGCATTCTCTCTTCTGTGTATGACCATCCTTCTGGAAAGGAGTGGTGGTGAAGGGAGATGGAAACACACTGAAGAACTTGGTGTGTGCCTAATGAAAACCCTTTGAAGGCGCTGACAATGCATTATTTGTCTCCCCACCTGTGATGCAGTCCCTGCTATACAGAATTCCCCAGGGAAATTTCTTTTGCTGCTTGCCTTTAGCTAAATCTGTTGAGACACTGAACCAAAGGGGCAAGCAGCTTCAAGAGGGTCATTACCTGCCAGTCTTTGATTCAAATCCTCATCTGTGGTCATGAAATGATGAGGCAATCCTTTTGGAGTCATCTTATTGTTAAAGGGACTGATTTAATCACACAAGGGCAAAGTGGATGAGCAATATTAACTTAATGCTACGATCTCTGTCTCCAGGGACCAATCTGCCTTTTACAGTCTCTGAATTATTGAAGACTGTGTACACATTTTCTATAACACAGTTTCTGTGAAAGTGGGGCAATCTTAATTTTACTACTTTGGTCTCTTCCTCTCTCCTTGCTTGTCCTTAATATTCCCTCTTTGGCGTTTGATTTTGTGGGGTGGATACTTGATTTGAAAAGCTGACCTTATATCTGACTGTGTTCTTTTGGCAAATGGGCAGATATTTTTAGAGCTTTCACACTATCCACCTTTGAAGGATGTAAGTTGTGTGAACCAAAGCTGCCCAGCTGTTTCCAGCCCCATTTAACAAGCAAAGTATGTACTATTTAATGATAGTCCCATGGAGGCTAAATGTTGCTCAGTACTTGGCCCATTAGGTTGTCCCCTTTAAAGCAAACTATAGGCCTAATAGTTATTAAAAAAGAAAATGAAAACCAAAAACAAAAAAAAGAGTCTCCCAATATGAGCTGCTTATGCTTGATTCCCTTGCATGAACATTATTTAGTATTTTAAGGAAGTAAAAATAAAATTTGCAAATACAGTGAACAGGGTCTCGATGTTTTTGTAATCTGACCCCAACATATTTTAAGAAATAAATACTATTGTCAACTATTGCTCCTTTCCTGCCACAGATATTCAAAGCTTACTCATGTTGTACTTGCAAGTTTGGAAATTGACAACCTTCTCCCACCTCTTGCCTATTGCCCAGCCAAAGCCCCTGGCAACCAGTCATCTCCTCTCTGTCTCTGAGTTTGACCTTCATACATTTATTTTTGTGTTGGTTCAAATGAGAATGGTCTTTGTAGGTCTATATGTTTAAATGCTTGGTCCCTAGTTGGTATGGAACTGTTTGGGAAGGATTAGCAGGTGTGGCCTTGTTGGAGGAGGTGTGTCACAATGAGTGGGCTTTGAGGTCCCCAACCTAAGTGCTATAATCATTGCTCTTTCTCTGCTTTCTTCTTGTGATTGGAGATGTGGGCTCTCAGCTGTTTTTGCTGCCATGTTCTTAGCACTGCTGCCATGGATTATAAGCATCTGGGATCATACACCCAATGAAATGTTTTCTTTTTTATGTGTCTTGGCCATGCTGTTTCAATAGAAACACAACAACAACAATAGAAAATCAACATTCAACTTGAGAGTGGGATTGAATAGTATTTCTCTTTCTAGATCTAGCATATTTCATGGTGAATAATGTTCTCTAGATTCATCCCTAGTATCTCTAATGCAATTTCTATTCTTTTGAAGGTTGGATAATGGTTCCATTGTGTGCCTATGTATTTATGTACTTGAGTGATCACAATTTCTTTATCCATTCATCTATTTATAAACTAGTAATTCCCACACATTGGCTATTAGAAATAGTGCTGCAGTAAATGTGGAAGCACAAATCTCTCCTTGAGATAATATGATGATGTCCTGTAGTGTATGGGCGTGGGCTCACTTATCACATGTTCTGATACTTGACATAATGATTGTATCTCCTATGGCGTATGGCCATGATGTCACAGGTTCTTCTAACTGCTTGCATTTTTTAAGCAAAACTTTATGTTCCAGATGATTGCGTAGATGTTTGTGATGGTAACACTAATGTAGTCTCTCTTCCCAATAAACTTACTGCTAGTGAGAGACAGTAGGAACCATACAAGGTCCTAGCACAACATTGCAGAGACAAAGAAAGTGGTGTTGATTTATAGAGCAGAGGAAAATCTGTGAGGATGAGGGCGAGCTTCTGCAAAGGGTCTTATCAGGATAATATAGATGTTTATTTTTCTCTGTAAAATCTTACCTGACTAGTGCTACTAGTGCCTATCACTCAGATGTTGAGACATCTGCTTTGTCATTTATCTTATTAAAATGAAGTTGGTCACAAAGATTTTTAGCCAAGCTTCTAACATAATGGGAAACAATGAAGTCAAGCCCAAGCATAAAAGTTATAGCATTATAAGCCTACCTCCAAAAAAAAAAAAAAATGGGAGTAGTATCAACTAATAACTTAGTGATCCACAGAAGACCTTGAGAAATGCCTTTGGTGGGATGTAAACTTGGGAAATAAACAGAAAAAAAAAAATCAAAATCAGGTCTAGGATTTCAATGAAATAGAAATGGAAATAATACAAGGAATCAATAAAACAAAGAGTTAATGAGATTTACAAATCTTTAGCTAGATTAACCTAAAGAGATTCAAAATTAATAAAATTAATGATGAAACATAAAAAGTACAATAAACACAGAGGAAATTTGAGAACCATAAAGATGCATATGTATTATATATTATGATAGAAAACCTAATATATATATACATTAATTTATAGAATTAATTCAAATAGACTGCTATTCTCTAATGAGATAAAATACTAATTAAAATATAACTAAAAAATGCCCAGGGCCAGCTGGATTCATCCAAAATTTCTACCAGATTTTCAAAAACTGACATCAATACACCTTGATTTATTGATTTCAGAATAGAAGAAACATTTCTTAGAATATAAGAAACATTTCTAAATTACTTTCAGGGATCCCATATTACCAACACACCAAAACCAGAAAGGATCTGAGAGAAGAATATGAAGAATGTGAAGATGAAAACGAAGAAGCAGAAGTTGTTGTTGTTACAGTCTGATAGTCTTTTAGGGATGTAAACACAAAATATGGCCAATAAAATACTTAACCAAATTCAAGAATGCAGCAAGAATATTATCTACCATGATCAAATCAGCTCTATCCTAGAAATACAGGGAGGACTCAACATACCAAAAAATAAAAAATAAAAAAAATAAAAATAAAAACCAAAAAACAAACAAACAAACAAACAAACATAATCCACCATATAAATAGATAAAAAGATAAAAATCTGGCCATCTCATTTGATTTTAAAAGCCTTTGACAAAATCCAACATCTGATAAAAATACTGGAGTGTCTAAGGAAATGGGATATGCTTCAACCTAATAGAAATACACAGTAAGCCAACACTAACATCTTGCTCTTTAAAGAGCTCTTTAAAACCAGGAACAAGACTAAGATGTCTACTCTCTCCCTCCTGTTCATAAGAGTACTTGAACTCTTGCTAGAACAACGAGACAATTAAAAGATATAAAGATGATAAAAACAAAAAGAAAGGAGTTTTCTAGTGCTGATAAATAGAGTCAGCAAAAAAACAGAATACAAAATTAACACAGGAAAATCAGAAGCCTTCCTATGCACAAACAATAAACATATATAAAATGAAAGCAGAGAAACAACTCCATTCACAGTAGTCTCAATATATATGTTGAAATAAATATAACTAAGGAATTTTTAAAATTTACAGTGAACTATTTTTAGAATCTGAAGAAAGACACTGAAGATATTAGAATATTTAAGTACATCCCATGTTTATGGATTAGTATGATTAATATTTGAAGATGGCCAACCTACAAAGAGCAATCTAGATATTTAATGAAATACCCACCAAATAAATAAAAAATCATAAAATTATTATAAAAAACAAAAGAGAAAGGATACCCAAAACAAACTTAAATAAAAATAATAACAACAACAAAATAAACAAAGAAAAATATTCCAGAGGTATCACTACCCCAGATTTCAAATTACATTGCAGAGCTATAGTAATAAAAACTGCATAATACTGAAAAAAAAAACCAGATACATTGATCAATGGATTAAGTTTGAGAACCCACACATAAGAGTCAACAATGCACATTTGAGAAAAAACAGCACCTATAACAAATGGTGCTGGTCAAAATGTATAGTTACTTATAGAAGAAGGAAACCAGATCTCTGTCTCTCACTTTCGCAAAATTCAACTCCAGATGGATCAAGGACCCCAATGTCCTGAATACAAAAAAGGAAAACTTAAGGATTATGCTTGGGGACCCCGGTATTGCAGTCATTTAGACAATCAACTGACAAAAGATGAGACTAAAAAGCCTCTGTCCTGGATCTTGAGGAAGCACTATTCCTAATTGTCTGAGAAAGTGCCAGATTGATTTCCAGAGTGGTTGTACAAGTTTATATTCCCACCAGCAGTGGAAGAGGGTTCCCCTTTCTCCGCAACCTCTCCAGCATGTGTTGTCACTTGAGTTTTTAATCTTAGCCATTCTGATGGGTGTAAGGTGAAATCTCAGGTTCATTTTGATTTGCATCTCCCTGATGACTAAGAACATTGAGTATTTCTTCAAGTGTTTCTCTGCCATTCTATATTCCTCCACAGAGAATTCACTGTTTAGCTCTGTACCCCATTTTTTAATTGGATTGTTTGATTTGTTGCTCAGTATTCAAGTTGGTTTCCTAGTAAGGGGAACAGGGACTGTCTCTGACATGAACTCAGTGGCTGGCTCTTTGGTTTCTTTGGTTACCCCCCACCCCAAGGAAAGAACAGCCTTGATAGGCCACAGAGGAGGACATTGCAGCCAGTCCTGAAGAGACCTGATAAGCTAGGGTCAGATGGAAGGGGAGGAGGACCTCCCCTATCTGTGTACTTAGAGACAGGCAGGGAGGAGATGAGGGAGGGAGTTGGGAGGGACTAAGGGAGGAGGCTACAGCTGGGATACAAAGTAAATAAACTGTAATTAACATAAAAAATAAAAATTTAATTTATAATAAAAGCCTCTGTCCTGCAACAGGCACCATTGCCTGAGTAAAGAGACAGCCATAAAATGTTGAAAAGATTTCACCGCTACCTATCTGACAGAGGGTCAGAATTGAGCATTAAAAACCTCCACAGTTAAATATCAGGAAAATGCATTCCAGTTTCAAATGGCTACAGAACTAAACAGATAATTCTTGAATGTCTACAAATAGTTGAGAAATTTAAGTGTTTGACATTCTTGGCCATCAGAGAAATATAAATTAAAACTACTTTGAGATTTCATCTTATCCCACTTAACGTGACTAAGATCAAGCATACATGCACACATGTACATACTTGAAAACATCCCCACACAAACAACATGTATTGGTATCATTGGTTTCGAAGCATGAATTCACTATTGGTGGCCATGCAAACTGGTGCAGCCACTACAGAAATCAGAGTGGTGGCTCCTCACAATGCTAAGTATAAATCTATCATGTGATCCAACTATATTACTCTTGGGTCTATACACAAGGAACTATATCCTACTGTAGAGATCCTTGCTCATCCATATTCATTGGTGCTCTACTCACAGTAGCCAGGAAATGTAAAAAACCCAGATGTCCATTAACTGATTAACAGATAATGAAAATGTGGTAGATTTATACACTGTGGTGTTTTCAGCTGTTAAAAAGAATGAAACTATGGAATTTGGAGGTAATAATCACTCTGAGTTAGGTAACCCAGTGATACAATGTTTTGTGTCATTTATGGACGTTAATGTGGAATATTTAAACATTTGTGTCTCCTTGGAAACACAGAAGTCAGGAAATTACAAAATGGTCTTGGGGATGTTGGTCTTTCAGGGGAAGGGGGCTAGACTACAGTAGTATAAAAAGAGAAATGTTAATACTAGAACAAGTAATGCTAAATGGGATAAATAATGCGATGTCAAGGTAGAGGAGGGAATGTAAAGAGAAACCATTCACATTTAAAAATATTCTGAAAATTTTATATAAAAACTAATACTGCAAAAGCTTCTGTATATAAAGAGTTCAAATGCAGTTACCTACAAAGGTACAACAATGCCCCTACTATACATCACAGGCCATCATATGGAAGTCCTATCCCATAAATGGTTACCTCTGTTGGAAGTTGTTGGCCGTGGAGTCCTTGGATCCCCATGCCCCCAGAGACCACAGACACCATTGTTATTGTTCTTGGGCACTGTCCAGAACTTGACACTATGGTGTATTGTTGAAGATATCACATACTTAAATCATAGAACATTGAGAAATATAGCTGCCCCTAGCCTGGAAGCTTCATTCATACTAGCTAGCTTGCATAATGCTATAAGTTGCTATGCATGCTGCCAGAAGAGAAAAGAAAATTTCTGCCGTATCTACAGATTATAATCTGCATGCCAAGGTATGTACAAGCTAAAGCAGACAAGGACTTCGAGATCCATGGAGGAGGATGGTGGTGATGAGTCTCACCAGTAGCTGAGGAACTGTTGGCAATTGATAGCTGCTGGGACAGGAGTAGTTACTTTTCTTTAAGGATATGGCTCCTGTAGGTCCAACAAGCTCCAGAAGGTCACACCAAAGAGTGTGAATATAACTTTTCAAAACAACAACAACAAAAAAATGAGGCTTCAAAGGGTGGTTATGAAATGGCGGGATCAGAAAGTAGACAAGAAGGGGTGACTATGTTCAAAACACAATGTATAAAAGTCTCAAAAATTAATAAAATAGGTTTAAAATTATTCCATATAAAGACCAATGGATTTAATGAATAAAGTCAGTAAATTTGCAGCATTAAAAAATGGATAAAAAGAAGTCTCAAACTTTTATACCTAATTAGGAACTTTTTGAGAAAGAAATAATGAAATACATCTTACTCATAATAGCTATGAAAACCAAAATATATAAGATGAATTTGACTAAGGAAATGAATGGCTGTTGCAATGAAAGTTACAAAACACTGATGAAAGAAACTAAAGATACAAAGGCACAGAAAAACTTCCTATCTTTGTGTATTGAAAGAATTACTGCTGTTAAAATATTCATGATACCCTGAAGTACTTCTACAGTTAATGTAGTCTTTATCAAAAAACCCATGGTGTTTTCCATAGAGGCAACAATCCTAAAATCATACAGAAGCAATAGAAAGATAATCCTAAAATGTCAGGGAAATAGGAAAGACAGAATATCAAATGCCATCTCGAAATAAAAGAAGAAAGCTGGGCTTATTATGATATAATATCAGCTTGATTTAATATCAGATGCAATGCTTATGAAGTAAGTGAGGCTATAGTAATTAATGAAGCTAGCAGAAAATGAGCACATATATCATCAGCATATAGGTAGGTCTTATAAATAACTCCATGCATGTGGTGGGTTCAATAAGAATGACCCCAATAGGCTCATATATTTGAATACTTAGTCACCAGGGAGTGGAACTTCTACAAGGGTTGGGAGGCGTGGCCTTGTTGGAGTAGGTGTAGCTTTGTTGGAGGAAGTGTTGTTACTTGGGGTGGGCTTAGAGGTTTCAAAAGCCCAAGGGAGGCCAGCGCCCCACACACCTCTCTCTGCCTATGGATCAGTATATAGTTCTCAGCTACTGCTCCAGTGTATGCCTACATGCTCTCTGCCATGATGGTAATGGGCTAAACCTCTAAATTTTAAGCAAGCCCCAATTAAATGCTTTCTTGTATTAGAATGTCCTTGGTCACGGTGTCTCTTCACAGCAATAGAACAGTGACTAAGAGAATGCGTCTGTAGAGACTCATTTCTGACAAAGTTGCCAAATGTGTGAAAGAAAGTACAGCCTCTTCAAACAAATAGCACTGGAGAAACTACAGAACTATGAAACTATGGCCCTGTGATGATTAATCCTGATTGACAACTTGACAGGATTTAGAGTTATCTCAGAGACCAGCCTCTGAGAATTCTTGCTGATGTAGGAAGAACCATGTGTGAGGGGTCATAATCCCATGAACTGGGGGCTGGACTGAGCAAACATGTAAAACTAGTGACAGATACCGCATGCACCTCTCTGCTTCCTGACTGCAGCGGGCGAGTGATACCAAACCAAGAATCTTTACGCAGCTAAGGGAACAACAGAGTGAAGAGAGAACCCGCATAATGGGAGAAAGAGCATGGAATAATTCAACCGATGAAGGAGTAATCCTAGAACCCACAAAAAATTAAAGGAAAATCTAAAATTATGTTATGATCTTAAGAGAAAAATTTCAAAAGAATACATATGTTCAATAACTATATGACAAAAAGATGATCATCATTAATCATCAGGGAAATAAAAATAAAAGCACAAAGAGATACACTCATTCCAGTTGGAATGACTATTAGCGTAAAACCGATCAATCTGCGGCAAATGCCAACACAGCTGTGGAGAAAGGGGAACTCTTACTGTTTGAGGGGGTAAATTAACACCACTTTTGTGGGTAACAGTGTGGACGTTTCCTCAAAGAAACAAAAACAAAATGAAAATTAACTGTACTATCTGTCGATTGTGCTTCTGACTGTTCTCCAGAGCAATGGTTCTCAACCTTCTTAATGCTATGACCCTCACGATGCAGTGACCCCCAATCACGAAATCATTGCTACTTCGTAACTGTAATTTTGCTACTGTTGTGAATCATAATATAAATATCTGATATACAGTATATCTGCTATGTGACCACAAGACGGGTCAGAACCCACAGGTTGAGAACCACTGATCTGGAGGACGTGTACCTGACTTATAAGTGGGATGCCTCACTGTATGTGTTAGGGCTAGCAGTAACAATGATTAAAGTGCCATATAATCACAGGTGTCCGTCTAAAAAGGGTGTAGATAAAGAAAATGTGCTGTACATACACAGTGGGATATTTGACTTGCACAAGATAGAATGGAATACTGTCATTTTGACAAGAATGGGTGGAAATGGAAGAGAGAATGTTAGGTAAAATACGCTAGACAGAGGCAAATCCCACATGCTTTGTCTCCTATGTGGAAGCTAAAAAGTTTCTTTCAAGGTAGAGGAGAGTATGATAGAATTATTAGATGCAAAGAAGAAGAGAACAATGTGCAGGGAATTTGGGAAATAATTCTAAAAACACAGCAAGAGAGGAGCTGTCCTGCTGGACACAGTGGCGCCCGCCATTCACAACAGCCTGATGAATGCTATGTGCACAATGAGATGATGGTGCTCATTATCCTGATTGCAGCACACTGGGTCCGCCTATCGAAATATCATATGGGCTATTCGGTAAAAGGAATACTAAAAAATGTAAAAACACAAAAAATATTCTACATTAAAACAGAGTAGACATATTTGTGTGTACAATTAAAATGTTGGTGACACACTTTTAATTGTCTGTTATTTCCCACTTTAACTATTTTTAAGCAATTGACAAAAAAAAAAATACCTATCAGATAATGCAGGGTATAATGGTGCCACTGAGTACCTATGTGGTTCAAATCTTATTTTTTTTCTCTTCTAAATTTTTTTCCTCTGGATAATAAAGACTAGTTCTTCAGCCTAGCTATACTACAACAGCTTGAAAAGAAAAAAAATCCCAAGTCCCTTCTTCAGAGGTCCCTTTTAGTTGCTCTAGAATATGTTTGGGGACAAAGAGAGTTCTATACGTTCTTCATATTTTAACATACATCGGCAAAACGCTCATTTAGAATAAACTTTTTCCAGCTTCTTCTGGTCTTTGTATCAGGAGTGCTCCCCTCCAGGTTGACGGTACACTAACACCTTCTGCCTGTGCTCTTCTCAAGCGCCATCTTCTGGGAAGCACTGGAAGGACCCCATCCAGGCTCTGAGTTTATGTAGACATGCTTGGCCATTTGTGCTGGCTCTCCCACTGAGTCAAATTAATGTTGCCCAGATCCAGGTAGGTGTGGCGCTATCCACTGTAACACAGGAAATCTACCAGTGCCACACACTGGAGGAGACTGATTTTCTCTACCTCCTAGTACTATCAACTGCCTGTAGGTTTTCAGCCAGGAGGTTGTGAGCCCTCTCCTGCTTCTTCATGCTGGAACTTGACCTTGTGCAGGTAACCATGGATGTTGTGAATTCATGAGTGCAACCACCTGTCATGTCCAGGTGTCACTTCCACAGCAGTCCTTCCAACCCCCCAGTCCTTGAAAACTTCTGCCTCCTCCCCCATGTATACTCTGAGCCCCGACGGGAAGACATGTCCCGTATGTGGATAATCACTTCAGAGTAATATACTCTCTGTATTTTGATCATTTATGTTTGTCTTTTTAAAACCTCTGTCCACTGCAAAGAGAAGTCCCCGATGAGGGGTGAAATCTGAATTAACTTGTAGGTATAAGGATAAGAATTTACAAGCCAGCTTGATGCTAGTAAAATGCTAGTATTAAGTTCTTGCCTAGGGTCTAAGTCATAAGTTCTTGGTGAGGTTTATGTACCAGGAATGAATTCTCTCCTGTTGAGTAGACCTTGAATCTAGCCCAACAGCTGTTGATTCCCTCTCAATATATTCACGTTGTACCATTATGCACCTCTCAGTACACTGTGCCTGAAAAATGTCCTCCTTATAGAGCTGTTTTGCCAACACTGGCCCCGTTCATGTTTTGCCTGCACAGGGCCTTTACATGTGCTTCTCTGAGGTACCAGTGTGTGTGGCTTGTAGGGAACGGCATCATTCTCCCCAACTTACAAAGCGTTTGTGTCCATTGTCATATCAGAACAGTGCATAGCTACAAGGTGTCACTGTTGTTGAAAAACGTTTCACAACATTAGCCCAGATGTTCGCACTTTTGACTGAGTCTGCTGGATTTGCAGTGGTAAGGGAACATATACAGAGATGCTGTCAGATGCTTTCCAATCCTTGCTTTGAAATATTTGACAATGTGCAAACTTTCCCTTGTTACATCATGTGCTCTACTGTCCTTGCAAATGAAATGTGTCCCCTCATGGTTTATTTGTGTTCTCTTTCTCTAACAGATGTAGGTAGGTATTGATACAAATGACATATTATCTTACATTTCTTACCACCATACATTAGAATTTATTTTTCGTATCCTCTGGGGACTCAAGGAATTGTTTAAATTATTGTTTTCTTAAATTTGTTTTTTATTTCTATGGAATGTGGAATTGGGTCAAGGATCAGAACAGGGGCTGACAAGATGGTTCAGTGATCCATAGCAGGGGCTACCCTCATGGAGGAACTGGATTTGGTTTCGAGCAGCCACATGGCAACTGTGGCTGTGTATAGCTGCAGTTCCAGGGACTCCAATTCCCACTTCTGGTCTCCAACGGCCCTAGGCCCTCAAGTAGCACCAGACAACACACACACAGTAAAAATATTAGAATAGTGATGTTTGTTTAATAAAATTAACTTCAGAGTGTAAGTTAGGTTATAACTTAAATAATTTTTACATTAATTAATCAGATAATTAATTAATGTTATGCATACATATACAGTGTATACATGCTTACTAAGGGAGATGGTACATTTGTGTTTTTCAGAGGCTGTGATGGTCTATTCTTTCTTTTTGTATGTAGCTTCTGCAGATGGAACTTAGGTCCTTAGCCTTGGTGGCCAGCAATTTTCCCATCTCAACCATCTAGCCAGCCCATTTGTTTTCCTTTGAGCAGACAAAATTAAGTTAGAATCAAAAGCGCTGAATCTCTCATGCCTGCAGCTAACTATAGCCTTTTGCTTGTGACTTTAAATACTCAGTCTTGTTTTCTCAGGGTATAGACTTCATCACCCAAAGGCTGATCTGGACACAGTATTCTGAAATTTTCCTCTTTTTCTATTCTGGGTGCTATTTTTATTCTTCTCTACCTCCTGGGTCCTCATTGCTGCTGGATTTATGGTATTTCAGGACCTGTTCTCCTTTCGGAAGAATAGGCTACTGACCTAGATTGAAGTCCCCTTGGAGGAGCGTCCTTTAGTGTTGCAGAAGCCTGCTGTGCCTGTGCTCAGGTGGGAAAGGGGACTTGAGCACCCCCTCTCAGGATCCCTCTCCCTAAACTCTAGTGTTAGTTTTGCAAACAATTAAATTCCCAAACAATTAATGAGATTTAGTTAAAGGAAGCAATCATGTATAAATAATGGATTTGTGAATTATTTAAGCACCCTGGAACTCTGCTCACTTTAAATAGCGTTGGCTCACAAAAACTGGTGTTACTGAGGGAGAAAGGAGGGTTACCTAAGTGGAGACATTATGTGATCCTGTCTCCTTGTGTAACTCATGTCGATAGCTTACTACCACAACACCAACAAACAAACATGCCCTGCTGTAGACCCTTTGATCACTTTATAGGAGGGGTCTGTGAGACCCCATCTCCAGAACTTTCTTTTTTTAATTTTTAATTAATTTTTATTCATTACAGTTTATTTGCCTTGTATCCCAGCTATAACCTTCTCCCTCTTCCCTTCCCAATCCTTTTCTCCCTCCTTCACCTCCTCCCATGCCCCTCCCCAAGTCTACTGATAGGGAAGGTCCTCCTCCCCTTCCCTCTGACCCTAGCCTATCAGGCCTCATCAGGGCTGGCTGAATTGTCTTCCTCTGTGGCCTGGTAAGGCTGCTCCCCCATCAGGGGAAGGTGATCAGAGAACCAGCCACTGAGTTCATGTCAGAGACTGTCCCAGTTCCCTTTACTACAGAACCCACTTGGAGACTGAGGTGCCATGGGCTACGTCTGTGCAGGGGTTCTACGTTATCTCCATGTATGGTCCTTGGTTGGAGTATAAGTCTCAGAAAAGACCCCCTTACCCAGATTTTTTGGTTCTGTTGTTCTTTCATAACTACAATTCAAACTCTAAACAATGAGACTTAAGGAAAAAATGAGGCGGTTTAGAAAGATTTAGTTTGCTTATTTTCAACAATCCAGAAACTGGAACAGTATTTACTAAAAAGAAGAAGAAAGAACAAATCTTGAGGTTTTATTAAGCAGGGTAGTGTTGGGTGCTGAAGCAATGGAATAATAAATGAGACACTGTTCCTCTTCTAAGGTAGAAGTGCATTTTTAAAGTGTGCAGAACAACAAACAGAGAGAAGGGCTGTGAGGTTTAACCATTACAAGGGGCCCAGAGAAATTAGTTCCTGTCAGCTAGTGGACAAGCATTTTACAACAAATAAGCTCAGATTACAAAGCAGGTGGGGCTGTGCAGCCCTTCAGATGACTGAAGCATTTGTGGACATGCCTGTTGAATCTGCCTGCCCCCTGCATGGCTTTGTTGTACAGTCTTTTTTTTTTAAATTGTAATAAAACACAAATATCCATAATAGTAGTTAATAAGATATTTTCTTCTCCAGCCAACTGCATTTGTATATCACTAACAAATACCTGTCTGTGTCTCACCGTGAAGTAACTGCCGGTGTTCTTGGTATCTTTGAGAAGTCTCCCAAAAGAAACCCGGACTTCAGCACCTTTATATGAAATGACACCTCTGATAGACAATCCAAAGCCTAATGAATCTTGGTACTTTCCAAAGGGTTTTTTAAGAAACAACAAGTACCATCTCTCCCCTAACTCAATTTCTTTGTTCCTGTAACTTTTCTTTTTAGTGTCACTGTTTCTCTTTTTTAATAAATTATAAGTTTTTAAAAACTTTGAGTCCATTGATGTTGAGAGAGATTAATGACCAGTGGCTGTTAGATCCTTTGGTTTTGATGTTGGCTGTGTTCATAAGGTTGTGTGCTTGGTTGCTTTTTGTTTTACTGTAGTAAGGTTAATTATTTCCTGTGTTTTCTTGACAGAAGCTAATTTTCTTGGGTTGTATTTTCCCTTCCAGTGTCTTCTGTAATGCTGGATTTGTGTGTAGGTATTGTTAAAATTTGTTTTTGTCATTGAATATCTTGTTTTCTCTGTCTATGAGGACTGAGAGTTTTGCAGAGTATGGTAGCCTGGGCTGACATCTGTGTTCTCTTAGGGTCTGCATGATATCTGTCCAGGCCCTTCTGGCTTTCATAGTTTCTGTTGAAAAGTCAGGTGTGATTCTAATGGGTTTGCCATTATATGTTACTTGGCCTTTTTCCCTTGCAGCTTTTAGTGTTTTTTCTTTGTTCTGTATACTTACTGTTTTGATTATTATGTGGCGGGAGGATTTTCTTTTCTGGTCAAATTTGTTGGGTTTGGTGTTCTGTAGGCCTCATGTATCCTTATTGGTTTCTCCTTTAACTTGGGGTCCAACTGGATGTCTACATGTAGAAAAATGAAAATAGATCCATACTTATCACCCTGAACAAAACTGAAGTCCAAGTGGATCAAAGACCTCAACATAAAACCAGACACATTAAATCGTCTAGAAAAAAAAGTGGGGAATACCCTAGAACTCATTGGTACAGGAGAAAACTTCCTGAACAGAACACCAACAGCACAGGCTCTAAGAGCAACAATCAATAAATGGGACCTCATGAAATTGAAAAGCTTCTGTAAAGCAAAGGACACTGTCATCAAAACAAAGCGACTGCCTACAGATTGGGAAAGAATCATCACCAACCCTTTATCTAAGAGAGGACTCATATCCAGTATATGTAAAGAACTAAACAAGCTGAAAAGCAGCAAACCAAGTAATCCACTTAAAAAATGGGGAACAGAACTAAACAGAGAATTCTCTGTAGAGGAAATATCGAATGGCAGAGAAACACTTGAAGAAATGCTCAACCTCATTAGCCATTAGGGAAATGCAAATCAAAATAACCCTAAGATTTCACCTTACACCCATCAGAATGGCCAAGATGAAAAACTCAAGTGACAACACATGCTGGAGAGGTTGTGGAGAAAGGGGAACCCTTCTCCACTGCTGGTGGGAATGTAAACTGGTACAACCACTCTGGAAATCAATCTGGCGCTTTCTCAGACAACTAGGAATAGCGCTTCCTCAAGATCCAGCCATACCAAAAGGCATATACCCAAAAGAGGCTCAAGTACACAAAAAGGACATTTGCTCAACCATGTTTGTAGCAGCCTTTTTTGTAATAGCCAGAAGCTGGAAACAGCCCACATGCCCCTCAGTGGAGGAATGGATGCACAAATTGTGGTATATCTACACAATGGAATATTACTCAGCAATAAAAAACAAGGAAATCATGAAATTTGCAGGTAAATGGTGGGACCTGGAAAGGATCATCCTGAGTGAGTTTACCCAGAAGCAAAAAGACATGCATGGTATATACTCACTCATATAAACATACAACATAGAATAAACCCACTAAAATCTGTACATCTAAACAAACTAAGCAAAAGAGAGGACCCTAACTAAAATGTTCAATCCCCATCCTGAAAGGCAAAGAGGATGGACATCAGAAGAAAAAGAAAATAGGAAACAACCTCGGAACCTGCTACAGAGGGCCTCTGAAAGCCAGAAGAAAAGAGGAAACAACCTTGGAACCTGCCACAGAGGGCCTCTGAAAGTCTCTGCAGTATAGACTGTCAAAGCAGATGCTGAGCCTGATGGCCAACTGATGGGCAGAGTGAATGGAATTTTATGTAAGAAGTGAGAAATAGTAAGAGCTGGAGGGGACAGGAACTCCACAAGGAGAGCAACAGAACAAGATAATTTGAACACAGGGAACTTCCCAGAGACTCATACTCCAACCAAGGACTATTCATGGAGATAACCTAGAACCCCTGCACAGATGTAGCCCATGGCAGTTCAGTGTCCAAGTGGGTTACATAGTAATGGGAAGAGGGACTGCCTCTGACATAATCTGATTGGCCTGCTCATTGATCACCTCCCCCTGAGGGGGGAGCAGCCTTACCAGGCCATATTAGAGGACAATGTAGCCACTTTTGATGAGAACTGATAGACTAAGATCAGAAAGGAGATGAGAACCTCCCCTATCAGTGGACTTGGGGAATGGCATGCATGCAGAAAGGGGAGGGAGGGTGAGATCGGGAGGGGAGGAGGGAGGGGCTTATGGGGGGATACAAAATGAATAAAGTGTAATTAATAAAAAATTTGAAAAAAAACTTTGAGATTACAATATAATTATTTCATGTCCTCCTTTCCTTTTCTTCAACAAGACTCTCCCACATAGTCCTCTATGCTCTTGTTTAAATTCATGGTCTCTCCTTTCCTTAATTCTTGTTGCAGAAATGAATGAATATGTATAACATATAGTCCTAAACACAGTCTGTTCTGTCTGTATGGTGATACTTGCATGCATGCTTTCATGTTTGACCATTAGGTATTGGATAACCAATTAATGTGTTGGTCCCAGGGGAAGACTATTCCTGCCGCTCTCAGCATCCCTAAGTTGCCTGTATTTCTCTGTGTTGGGTTGAGGCCTCGTGCACTTTCCCATCCACTTTGATGTGTCTATTGTTGTCTTTGTCCAGCTCATGCTTGGACAGTCATGTTGGTGAAACTTGATGGATGTAGTTTCTGACATTAGTAGGAGACCCAGTCACACAGCCAACTCCCCATGCTCTGTCTCATACCATCTTCCTCCCCTTCGTTTGCAATGTTCTCTGGGCCTCAGGTGTAGGAGTCCTTTGCAGATGGCACTACAACTTTGTGTTTTGATTGGTTGTGGTTTTCTGTAATGGTCTTTGTCTGTTGCCAAGAGATGAGGGGTGAGGATTATACTTCTCTGTGGATATAAGGACAGGTATTGATATGTACTTAGAGATTATGCTGCTTTGCTAAGTGGTGGTTGTAGTTTGTCCTCTAAAATCCATGAGTTCAGGAGCCCTTTTTAGCTGGTGAGGCTTCCAGTACCAGGCGGCCTTCCCCTGGTGTTGACCTTAAGGCCAATTATAGAGATATTGGCTAACTTTTAATTATGCTATGTCACTCTAAAGCTGTTGGGAAATTGAAATAGATACATGTAGTTTCAATCTCCCGATTGAAAAGAGAAACTAAATACAGAGTCTGTAAGCAGACTTTGGAAGTGAAATATGACTTACCCTTTTGATTATATATTCTAAAATATTTCAGTTAGATTTGAATTTTTTCTACGACAGATTGTAGAAGTTAATTTGAAATTCATTGGAGGAAATTATAGTTCATAGCTCTGCTGTAAAGACTAGTAAATCAGGATTTTATTGTACAATTTAGAATTTCACAATTTTACAGGCTTCTTTCACTTATCTGTTTCTCAATCTGTGGTTATAAATCATTTCCTACTTTTTAACAACTGATGACTGTCAGTTTTGCAGCAGTTTTGTCTCCAGCCTTCCTTGGTGCTATTTGCATTGTAATAAAGAGTGAAAGCAGAAGTAATTAACATGAATTATTTTTGCATATCCCTTCCTAATTACAGTAACTGTGCAATGTATGATGCTTAACATAGCTTTGGTAAAATGCATATGCCTATTGTTATATCATCCTATTAAATTTCTCTGAGTTGTTGTGAATGTTGCTAGTTAATTATGAACAGGATGTACATGTAAAATTTTGGGTGACATAATGGCATAATTTATGATTCTAATGGTACTCCTCAGAGTTACACAAATAGGCGTGGGAGTGACTGTGATGGATGGGTGAAGTCGTAGAAAACACGCCTGTGACATAACCATACTGATGTGGCCTGTTCTGGTTTCAGAGGGGACTAGGTGCTTCATGCACAAGGTGAAATGCCTGAATGAATAAACATATCTTCTTAGAAGATTCAAATATTAAGCTATATGAAGTTTCACTTCTTCATATTGTAAGCTATACATAATAGTCCAACGTGGATTTTTAAAATATATGTCCTAATTGTGATATTGTGTTTTCAAAAGTTCAATGATTTGAAGCTTAGAAGTCCAGAGTTGAATCACAAAAAGTTGCACAATTACACATACACACTGATCTTAGGAAAGAAATTAAGCCTTTCTGACTATAGAGCCATGCATGTGATTAAATTAAGATGGAACTCACTATTGCAAAGTCATAGTTCCTCACTCTTAGGCTGAGGAAGTGAGTTTGTGTACGGGTGGTTCACTGGGCGATGTTGGAACCTGGAGCTGGTCTTACACTGTGGTGGCCTCAGTGACTGCCCCTGTCCCTGAGACTTTGAGACTTGCATGGTAATCACTTGGTTCAAAACAAGACATAGCACTAATTCATTCATCCTCTGTTAGACATTTGATCTTCCAAGGGCTCAGTTTCCACATTTTATCCCCTGGATAGCCATCAAAAATTTCCCCTAAGGTAGCACTACATTAAAAAAAAAAAAAATGAACGTCTGTGTTCTCTCTTCAAAACTTGTTTGTTAAGCATTTTACTCTTTTCTGATCTTTCTTAGGCCTATGCATGTGAAGAGACTTTCTAAAGGTGCACAGTAAACAACCTTCTTGAGCTCCTTGCTTCCAGTTCCATTGTCTCTCCTATTCTGAATTCTAGGAGCCTGGCTTCTATGGTTGGCTCCATTCTAGTCTTTGCAACTGGCTTTGTATAGGTTTTTCTAGTATGAGGACCTAGTAAAGAACTGGGAAAGGACTCACTATGTTTTCGTACTGCCTCTTTCTCTGCACTAGGATGATCATGGTCTTAGTTGTGGTCATTGTTGTAGTCATGTTCATGGTCATGGTCATGATAATGGTCACAATCATGGTTTTGGGCATGGCCATGCTATTGTAATGGGTCAGCTCCTAGGTAGCCTTTCAGCATAATTCAGATCCCCTCCAGTAAAACCTTCTCTCCCTTCTCTTGATTAGACATGGGCTGATGATGACCTGCTATGATCTAGAGTATTGGTCCTTGGCCAGCCCTTCGGTATTCTTCTTCAACCCCTACCCATCTGTCACTCTTCCCAAATTGGTCATATTGTCTTATTTGTTTGTTTAGTGTTTATGACTTCTGTAATTATAGAATACCAGTTCCACTTTGATTGAAATGAGTCATGTGAAAGTCTCTCTGCTTACTAAGTAGTGATGGCAGGGATCATGTATCCTTCACATTTGATCCTGGTACTTTCAGAGAACCAGGCTTATTGAAGGAGCTCAGGGTACCTTTCTTCTGAAGTGTGGATGGTCCTTCCACCTGTCTCACTTCTCCTTGAGAGATCCCAATCACTCTGGCTGTGTTTGGATGTCCTCACAGTGTGTTCAGGAATCCTTATACCCTTTCAGAGTTTTTTTTACATTTTTCTTTTACAAAACACAGGAACAGCGGATCCTGTTAACATTGTGGTATTTCACATAAATCTTAGCATATTGAAGATCACTGTAACTGATCAAAGTCCAAATAAGAGGGGAAAAAAACCCTCACTTTGTGTTCTCCCTAAGCCAAGTTCAGCATTGCTGCTCCTTGCATAGAAGGGAGTAGAGCGTGTGCGCTCAATTGCTTTGCACTTCCTCTGCACAGCTCCATTTGCTGCCCTATTGTTCCACAAGTTGCCTGTTTGTGCCTTTTGAATCAAGGGTTTTGAGCAGAAGGTCCATCTGCTCTGAATAAATATTAAATTAACATAAGGATCTGCAGGAGGAGATCTGCCCTTGCGTGTTCACCCTGCTTCCCCCCTGTTCAAGAAAGGCCGCCTCATCAGGATTTTATTCTTGGCATTGAAGCAGCTGCAGCTACCACGTCCTATAGCACACTTAGGAGCCTTCGAAGCCAGGGTCTGGAGAGAAGTTAGAAAGGCTCCTTTTTCATTCCCATAAAACACAGTATGTATTCCGTATGAGTAAATGGACAGCAGGTCAGATTCTGGTATATTTTATGGGATTTACTAAGAAAAGTAAATGTTACACAGTGAGGAAATATTTAGCAATCAGCTGAGCTTATTAAGTAAACACATATGTTATTTTAGTTCATAATGTGATACATAGTGTATAACTGACATAGCAGTAGTTGTATCTTAAATATTCATGAGTGAACAATTTTCCAACAGCCTATAATATAATTTATATAATTAAATTGCAGTTTTTTTCTAACTCGCTCCAAAAAATTATAACCAGTTTTCTAGTAGATATGTTTATGTAGTTAAGTTTGTTAATACACACTGAGTAAGGGAAATACCTGAACAATAGCATTTTTAAAATGTACATGGTTTCCATTATTTGAATGTGCACCTTTAAGTAAACAGCTAATTTTTAAAACATAAAGTTAGGTTACAAGCTTTGGTATTAATATTTATACCATAACATTAGTACAAATATGTTTGATTTCTATGTTACCAATTGCTGCTGACAAGTTTATGAATATGAAAGAAAATATAAATTCCAAAGAGTAAAATAATATTTTTTGATTCATATAAACAGAACTAAAAGGAAAGGTATATGTTGACATTGTGGGTTCTATGTGGCTCAAATAAAAGATTGAATTTATTAAAAGTGAGGAACAAAGTGCTAGAGTCTGTTTGCAGCAGACAATCATCTTCTATCAGTTCCCAAACCAGTTCTTTTGAAGTGGATTTGTATGTTATGGGGAATTTAAGCAACTATGATAAGTGCTTTCAAAGAAAACAATGAAAACTGCAAAGCAAAAGTCAGTTTTAGGTCCATGGCCTGAAAGCAGATACAGGCCCTAAGGTTAGGCTGCCCTCTGTCTAGGGCCCCACCTGGGATGTGAGACAAGGCAGGTGGGCAGGTGGGCAGGTGGGCAGGTGGACAGGGTGAGATGATCATGTCAAAGAAAGAGAAACTTCTGCTACTTCAGTTATAAATACTTGGCATGTTTCATAAAGAAAAAAATGGAGATCTCTGTACCTATGTACCTTAACCAATTACAACATAATTTCACATTTCTGAGCTGTGTTTCATTGTTTTTCTCTCATTGAGATGGAAGCAAGGTAGGTCCATATTAATTCATCTCAATGTCTTAAATGAGGTGTCTCAACTCATGAATATTCATGTAAAGTAATATAAACTAAAAAGCATAAAGCTTTCATGTGCATGTTGTAATTAAAAGGCCTTCCTAATTTGTCTTAAAATTCTATAGCATATTAAAATGCACCAGGCATTTGCTATCTCCTAAGTGGCCACTTAGGGGTCCTAAGGAGAGTATCTTCTGTCAGCCAACCAGGCAGGCACATAGCTGCAAGCCTTGTTGTCTTCTCTCCGCCCACCCCCTTTGTTGAAAATAGAGTTGTTTTTTTTTCCTCATATGCTGCATCCTGATTGGGTTCCCCCCTTCTCTACCTCTCCCAGCTCCTCTCTACCTCCCCTCACATCCAGATCTATTCCCCTTTTGGTTCTTATTAGAAAACCAACAGGCTAAGAAATAATAATGAAATATAATAAGATACAACTAAACTAATATATTAGAATATGACAAAATGAACAAACAGAAGGAAAAGGCACAATAAACAGATATACACATAGAGACCCACTCTTTCCCATACTCAGGAATCCCATAAAAACACTAATCTAGAAGCCATAATATATATGCAAATGGCCAATAGGGTAAAAAGAAGGAAAATATAAATAAATAAAATAAAAATAAGATTAAAAAATTTTAAAAGTCTTGGCACATATGAGACAAGGAACCTCCAAAGCTGCCATTGAATTCATTTTCTGTTGTCCATCTACTGCTGGACTACCCTTAAGAGTAGTTTGTTTCCCTATGGACTTCCAGTGGAGAAAAGGGAATTTTCATTTGCAAGTTGCTATCAGCTAGAGATGGCTTCTTGGCTAGGGGTGGGGCTCTGTCCACTGCTCCTTTCAGCTCCAGGACCCCATCTGGTACAGACCCCTTCCAGGCCCTACGCATGCTTCTTCAGGCTCTGTGAGACCATGGGTGTCCTCCATCACCTCTGGCTCTTCTCTGTCCACCTCTTCTTCCTCGCGGTTTCCTGTGCCATAAGGGAAGGGTCTTGGTAGAGATATCCCCTCCTGGGCTCAGTGTTCTGAGGTCGGAATGTGTCACATGTCTGTTTTCAGCTGCTGCAGAAGGAAGCTTTTCTGATGCTCTGCTTCCCTGGATGGCATCCGTTTCCTTTTTAAAATGTGTGTGTACTCATTGTCCATGTTCTGAGTTTCATGAAGACATTTTCATATAAATAGATTGTCTTAAGCATATGAGACTTAAAAAAACAAAAGTTATAGTCCAAAGGTCCTTTCTGGAGTCATCTTTTGGCAACTCGGAATACTTCACTTGTCCCTTTTGTGCCTCCTTTCACTCTCTCAGCTTAATTTGCATACTGCTAATTAAGGTTTATGTGTACCTTACTGTAGACTGAATATGCTGTTTTAGTCATTCAAATGACTTCGAATAAAAGAAGGAAAAGAGTAAGGAAATGGTCTGCCCATTTCTGAACCCTATTTCCTAACACGACTTCGGTGTGTGTTTCTTTTATTCTAAAGCGATTTGCCAGTTCCAAGGACGGAGCTACTTTGAAGGAGAAAGGAACACGGTCTACTCATCTTCTGGAATGTGCGTCCTGTATGAGTGCAAGGTAAGCGGGCTCTCAGGGTTCTCCCAGAATCCTCTCGATTATGTAAACACTGAATGTTTCTTTAAAAACTTCCCTCCAACAATACTCTTTTCAAATCATAGCTCAAAGAGAAGGTTATCAATTATAGTTCAAATATGAAGACACTTCCATTATCTTTTGAAGCATGTAAGCTAGTGGTTATAAAACAATTTTGCAACAAATGAAAAAAGTTACTTGAAGTTTTATGAAACTGAAAAGTTTCTGATTCAAATCAACTGCTCACTTGCTGTTGTGAGGAAAATGGAAGAGAGGACAGATTCCTCTTGCTGTCTCTCACGATTTTGACTCAGCTGAGAAATATCACTCAGCTAATTGGAAAATAAAGCATGAAACAATCTAGTAAACATTAATTGTTGTACAGAGATGATATTGATATTGATTTTAAGTGGAACCCTGAAGCAAAAACTGGAGATCATCTCTGTCCTTTGCAACTCACCTTGAAATACAGCAAGACACAGAGCAACAGCACAGCCTACAAAGAGTGTGTGAAGAGGGTTGGCTTTCTGGGTACAAGGTCAAAGAGCAGAAGTCAGGTAAACTCTGCATCAGTTAAAACTGTTTTTTTTTTTCATTTGAGCTTTAAATTTCCCCTTGAATACCTTTTGTGCATGGATTTGACAATCTAGAGATCACGTATAATATTACAACTACAAACAAGTGATTTAATCTGATTGTATCAATAAACTATTAGCTATAGAATTATTAAAAGCCAGGGAAAGGAAAATCCCAAGGGTCTTTCCAGGATATGTGAGATCTCAATGAAGGTGCATTTCACGAACATCCATATGAAAATGTGTGAGGACAAGCTCCTCAGAGATACCAGGAGGCAGGCCTGTGACAGGAGCAATGGGGTTCTTTAGAGCGTACCCAGGACACTTCTCTCCATTATATGGCTCAATCTTAAAGATAAGGGAATTAAGGCATAGGAATGTGCCCATGAATCATGAGCTCCTGTCTCCAGATTGGACCTCTTGCCAGTGTCCCCACCCAGTGCTGTTTCCAGTGGGATGAGTCCCACTGTGGCACCTGCAAGGCTGGGGTGCTCTCTAGTCGTTCCAAAACAAGGAAAGAGAATTAGAGAAAAACGCAGCTTGAAGCAGATAGGCACCCTCCGGCTGGTGTCTAAATGTGACCTCTAATTCTAAAATATGCACTGTGTATTTAAACCCCTGGGGGCATCTGATTTCTCTTCCTCAGTGTTTGTGGGCTTGATAACATTGATGGAACACATATTTGCTAGGATAGCTGCTTACTTGATGGTAAATGTGCTATAAGGTAATTTCATACTTGATGCTAAATGTGCTATAGGATAATTACATCTCAAATGAGCTCAGTTAGATATCTGGATACAAACAACACTGCAAGTCTTCTGTCTACATTAGGTGAGTGGTACCCTTTTTTTTTACACACAAGAAAGTGTCTCCTCTGCTCTCAGCTCTGTGCTGTCCCATGGGAGTGTAAGCCACAAAGATGATTAGTTGTGTTTAATTTTCGGTATTTAGGATATATAAGTCACATCATTTCAATATGAAATTTATTTTAAAATAATCAATGGAATACATTTTCCATTCTTTTGTTGTGCCTTGAGCAATGTCTTCAAAACTGTGTGTATCACAGTGTTCAAGACCGCATGTGCACCAGGCAGCACAGCCCTATCAATTCCTCCTGGTTTTGTGGCTCTTGACTAAAGCTGTGGGTGGCATTAAGGACTCCCGTTGTCTCTTTTTTTCT
>NW_026596085.1:5553379-5571621 GCF_907164565.1 Psammomys obesus
AGCACTGTCAGGATGCTTGTTGATGATCAGAAACAACAGTGCAGAAGGAGCCAAGTGTTTGTTCTGGGGCATGGTTACTCTAGGTGTCCAAAAAGTAGTTTCCATTTTGCTATCTCCTGAGAGGACTTCATTTATTTGGTTGCTAGAAGAGAATGATGATGATGATGACGATGACAATGATGTTACATTAATATTTTAAACTTTAGGGTTCCAACTGTGTGCCAAATATTAATATCCTTAAACATTGGCCTACAAAACACATATCTGACCCTCATTTTCCTAGTAGTTTTGATCAAAACCATTGGTACTCCTTACCAAAATTACCTGTGAGTCAGTGTTCCCCTATTTCCATCCCTTCCTCTTTCTGTCCCTCCCTTCCTCCCCCTCCCTCCTCCTTCTTACTCTCTCCTTCTTTGCCCTTCTCTCTGTCTCTCACTTTCTCTCTCTCTCTCTCTCTCTCTCTCTCTCTCTCTCTCACACACACACACACACACACACACACACACACACAAAGGTCTCATCTCTAGCCCACACTGCCTTGGATCTTGCTATTTAGACCAGGCTGATCTTGACCTCACAGAACTCAGCTTCCCTCTGCGTCCCAAATAACAGATGTCTACCATGACACCCAAAGAGGCCCTTTATAACAAAACTTTGAAACAACCTCATACAAAGGTTCCAGCTTCATTTGTTGGCTTGTTGTGTGTTTGCTGAATGCAGTGTCCTGTTTCCATGATCCATGGTCTGCCTTTGCTAATCTTGTCACTGTGTTCACAAATCTGTTGGAAACTGACACACATTTCCAGGGTTCCTGAGGTGTCTGGTTGTTGTTGGCGTAAGTACAGTGTGTTGAGCTCTGACTCCCAGGGTGGCTGGCTCCCTGTGAAGGCTTTCCAAATGTAATCTAGTGCCATGTGGTGGTGATCCAATGGCCTGGGAAGAGGATTCTGACTGTCTCTTCCCCATCAAGTCCTCACTATTCAGCTCTTTGCACCTCTTTTCTGTTATCCAACAGGATCAGACCATGAAGCTTATTGAGAACATTGGCTGCCCACCTTTGGATTGTCCAGAGTCTCATCAGATTGCCTTGTCTCACAGCTGTTGCAAAGTTTGCAAAGGTAAGACTTTGGTAAAGTAATATCACTCCCATGTAATGACCCAAACCAGAGACTGAAAGACACATGCTACACACTTAAACTCGCCTGTGGAAGTTAAAAAGTAAATCTCCTCAAAGAATAATGTAGTGGTTCTCAGGGTCTAGAGAGGCATAAAGAATGGATGATGGAGAAAGATGGGTACCAGACACAGGAGTAAAGCTGGATAGGATTAATAGCTTCTAATGTTCTGTGCCTCGGTAAGATGTATAATTGACAATTAATTGGGTATTTCAAATTCTCTAATGGAAAGGAATTTGAGTATTCCTAACACAAAGAAATACAGTGTTTCTGGGGTGATAGATAAAACAATTATTCTACTGAAGTCATTATGTAATGTATTCATCTATTGAAATATCACTAGGCATCCCATAATATGCACAATTATTAGATGCCATTAGAAACAAAAACACATTAAAAGATTTATGGATGAGAGATACTGTAGGAGGATGATATAACTGATATGGATGAGAAAATTTGATAAATTATTTTCAAAGATTAATAACATTTCCTTGAAGTTGCTACACAGTGGAAAGCCCCAAGCCATTTGTTGAATTATAACAGAGATACTCCCAGGCATTTTTGCTATCTGTCCGTACCTGTCTTTGGGTTTGACCTCTAAACCTGGTGTTGAGTTGGCCCACAGTTGCTGGAGAAAGTTATCTCATGGATAAGTTTGTTCCCATTCCTGCTCAGTTTGTTTCTTTGGAGGACTTGCATGCACAGACAGGCTGCATCAGACAGCCAGTTTGTCTTGGGTCTATTCCTAATCATGCACTGGGCTCTCGGGTACTGAGAGGACAGAATGCAGGCTGCGCAGCACTTTGCGTTGCCTCTGAGATGATGAGCCTAGAGCCAGTAAGTACCAGGGTCCTAGATGTTTAGGTCATTGCAAGAAAACAGCAAAACTACTCATAAATGTGATGGGCTACCGCAGGAGGCAGCGACTTCCCTTCACTAGAGGTTTGTAAACTTGTGGTTCACCCATTAAAATGAAGCAATCATTAAATAGAAGCTTCAAGATCCTTGTCACTTAGAGGATGAGCCCTGTCTTGTGTTAGCCAGAGGTTATCCATGTGCGTCCACCACCTGCTACAGACGGGGGACTGCAGGGAAGGATGGAATCTTGGTATTCCTTTCTGTACTGTAACACTGGTGTGATATCTGGACTGGAGCTGATGTTCCCAATGATGTATTTAGAACTGAGTTACCATGCCATTTACAATGTGAGCCCATGCAGAGATAGCACTCTTCATACTGATGCAAAATAGAGCTTAAAAAGGGAAAAGTAAATATACATTTTGGAAAACACAAACCATTTTGTTTCCTTTTAAGTTACTCCATTAAAAATAGATGTTGTTGTTGAGGCCTAGAGAGGGGAGATAGAAAAACCTGGAGGTGATAGGAGCTGCCAAGGTGAGCAACAGAACCAAAAAATCTGGGCACAGGGGTCTTTTCTGAGTCTGATACTCCAACCAAGGACCATGCATGGAGGTAACCTAGAACCCCTGCACAAATGTAGCCCAAAGACTCAGTATCCTAGTAATGGGAACAGGGACTGCCTCTGACATGAACTCAGTGCCCAGCTCTTTGATCACCTTCCCCTGAGGGGGAAGTAGCCTTACCAGGCCCCAGAGGAAGACAATACAGCCAGTCCTGATGAGACCTGATAGGCTAGGATAAGAGGGAAGGGGGGGTAGGACCTCGCCCATCAGTGGACTTGGATAGGGGTGAGGGAGGGATGATGGGATTGGAAGGGGCTGAAGGAGGGGGCTACAGCTGGGATATAAAGTGAATAAACTGTAATAAATAAAAATAAATTAATTACAAATTAAAAAAGCAAGTTCTAGAGACAGTGGTGACTATCTAATTCAGTATAAGGCTCAAAGTGTTGCTTGCTCAGAGATTGAGAAGTGAGCTCACAGTCGTTAGAATGAAATGGAGCAAGCATTGTGTAAGAAGCTTAGCTGAGGCCTCCAGTGTTAAGAGACACTGTGTTCACATCCATTTCTGAACATTAATCAGTTTCAAAAACCAAGTGAAGAAATGGAAAATTAACCACAGGAAATTGTTCCATATTTAAATTACTCATATTTAAATGCATTTACATAGAGTGACAGAACATCTTATGATTCCTCACTCAATATTCTGCTTTAATTGATATGACATCACTCTTTCTAAACCTTCATGGTGAATTAAGTGTCCTAGTCTGTGAAAGTCTGGCTTAGATAATACTTGCACTCAAACTAAAACTAGGCAGCTCCTGACTCCCATTCTTAGTAATAGGGTCTCTAAACTGCCCATTCTGACCTTCAGTTTATATTCCTCCTGCCTCAGCCTCCTTCACAGCTGGGGTTACAGACATGCATCAACACATCCAGCTAGAGCTGGCTCTTCTTGAACCATTTAGCACCTGAAAGATTTCAGGCTTGTCTGGCTTCATATATTCAGGACAAGTAAAGGAATTCTCCTGGCATGCTTTGACTTTTGGGAGAGGAAGTCCAGTTCCCAAGTCTTAACTCTGAGTCAACCCTCTCACATTTGTTATGACAAATTCATCTGGGAGATAATCGGCCTCCAGCTTCCAACAGCGTGCCTCATGTTAAAGACACAGTGTTCACATCTGAATGAACGTGTGGCTCAGCACTGCATAGTAGATGGCACAGGAGGCCCAAAAGTCTTGACCTTGTGTCTGGAGGTTCCCAAAGGACTCAGAAACCAAATCAAACTGACCAATCCTGTTCCCTGTGCTTTCTGCATGGACCACCTCTGATAGCAACAGGTAGGAGGACCTGGGGAAGGAGCTCTTTACTGTTGGGAGCCTAAGAAGGAAGCAGACAACAGGCACAAGCCAGAGCTTCTGAGACAGAGGTGGGATCCTTAGACACACACAGTGTATGTGGATTTATGTCTGCATTCCTTTCTCCCACTCTCTCCTCCCTTGACATCCTCACCTTCTGTTACAGGACCATTTCCTACTCACACATCCTTAATATACGTAGAAGAGCATCATGGAAGTGATATGTTGTTCTCTTAGACTTGTGTGTAATTTCTACTCCCCACAATATTCAATAGTTACTCCCATACCTTTCTTTATATGTATATTAGTAAATTATTATGATTATTATTACTATTCTTATTGTGATCGCTGATTTTAGCTTCATTGCTCAGCAATGGCATTTACACATTGAACCTAGTTGCTTTAGAAGAAGGCCACCGGCATTAGAATGGTGTTTTCTTGTTCTGCACCTTGATCGACACTTTAGAAAATACTAGGAAAGTCTATCAGCTTTCAGACCACACCTAACTACATTAGTATTTGTTAATGAGCATGTGACAGATACTGGATTCTATTGGCTTAGCCAGAAAATGGACCCTGTGGACCCCTAAAGCAGATAGGAAACTGGTGTCAGTGCCACCTGACTCAGATTTCAGACCCACTCACTGCTGGGTACCTGTGTCTCCGTCTCCTAGGACATGGCTTTGGGGCTGGATGTACCGTCAGGTAAACCACTGACACGCCTATGTTCGTATTCATATTGTGATGTTTCATGGGTAGAAGAAAAGGTTTAATAGCTTCATGGGATAAGTAGAAGTTCCAGGTCTGAGCTCCAGTGGCCTGCATTAGCTGGCATTGAAGTAATTCTTTTGTTTAGACCAGCGGTATGCATTGATTGCTGTGTCTTCATCTTGCACAGAGTAAAGTCCGTTCTTCTGAAAGCACCTGGGTCAAAAGTTGGGGTTAATGGTCTCTCCAAAATATAACTAGGTCTCACCACTACAAATATGACAACTCCACGCCTAATATCCACTCTTAAGGGAGTTAATATTCACCACAGAGTTACTGCATGCTTGCTCTCCTCATCTATTCACAGCATGTAACCTGTTCTTGTCACCTCTTGTTCCTTCCTTTTCTCTTCTCCCTCACTATGGACAAGTGAATTTTAATTTCATAGGAAAGTTTGTTTTTAGCAGGAATGCACAGAGCTCCACGTACACTAGCAAAGACAGAGACAGCAGGTTACAGACACCTTGAGGCTAAAATACAGTGGAAGGACACCGGAAGGCTGGGCTATGTTAGCTGTGATCTCTGCCCACTGTGGCAATGCTGGGGTTGTTTCTCTGACACAGATGTTAGTGTATGGTTTTAGGGCCATAGTACTAAACTAGTGACTTAAGATCAGGGATGGAGACACCTCCAGAAGATCTTTTACTGTAGAGGATTGTTTTGGCAATTCTGGGTTTCTTGTTGTTCCATATGAAGGTGAGAATTTTTCTTTCAAGGTCTGTAAAGAATTGTGTTGGCAATTTGATGGGAATTGCATTAAATCTGTAGATTGCTTTTGGTAAGATGGCCATTTTTACTATGTTAATCCTGCCAAGCCATGAGCATGGGAGATCTTTCCATCTTCTCATATCTTCTTCTAATTCTTTCTTCAGAGACTGGAAATTTTTTTCATACAAGTCTTTGACTTGCTTGGTTAGGTTCATACCAAGGTACTTTATGTCCTTTGTGGCTATTGTGAAGGGTGTTGTTTCCCTAATTTCTTTCTCAGCCCTTTTGTCCTTTGTATACAGGAAGGCTACTGATTTTTTTGAGTTAATTTTCTATCCAGCCACTTTGCTGAAGGTGTTAATCAGCTGTAGGAGTTCCCTGGTAGAGTTTTTGGAGTCACTCAGATATACTATCATATCATCTGCAAGTAGTGATACTTTGACTTCTTCCTTTCCAAGTTGTATCCACTTGATCTCCTTCAATTGTCTTATTGCTTTAGCTAGAACTTCAAGAATAATGTTGAAAGGATATGGAGAGAGTGGACAGCCTTGCCTTTTCCCTGATTTCAGTAGGAATGATTTAAGTTTCTCTCCATTGAGTTTGATGTTGGCTATAGGCTTGCTGTATATCGCCTTTACTATGTTCAGGTATGTGCCTTGTATCCCTGATCTCTCCAATATTTTAAACATGAATGGATGTTGGATTTTGTCAAATGCCTTTTCAGCATCTAAGGAGATGATCATGTTCTACCTGCTTCTTAATTCAGGTTAAAAGTTAAAGGTTTATTTCAGGCTTTTAAATTTTATTTTGATGCTGTGCTGAGCTATTGGTATAGATAGGAAAGGTATTTTATATGAAATTGTTCTCCTTCGGTCATTGTAAAAAGCCACTAAAATGCATTTTAACAAATATGACCTTAATTTAGTTGCATAAAAAGAATGAAAATGACCCTCAAGAAAAGGTTTAAATTTTTTATTTTAAGTTGTGTAAATTTTTCTCTTGAGAAATTTGCTTCCAAATATTTGGTTTTAACCCTGAGAAGTTATATTATGAAGAGAAATTAAATTTCCAAGCAATTTAAGAGGTATTAGTAACTCTATTTTTGTCTTTATACACTTAAAATTATTTTACAGCATTCACTTACGCACTTGCTCTTTCATAGCTCCTCTGAATATTTACTGTGTGTCGGGCACACCTGCCTGAAGGTTTATTAAGCTGCACCAGGATTGTTTCATTACCTGTTTGAGTTACATTCAATGCAGCTCTGCAGTGGCATTGAAAATAATCCAGAGAGTGAGTGAGCAGAGTGTGGACCATCTGGTGAAAGGAGACACCAACACCATTACAAACAACAAGGGCCCATTTAGATTTTCTCAAATGCAAGTCATTTCTGGCTACATAGAGACAAATTTATTTTAAGCCTTTCCTGTCCTCTTATAGTTGGGATGAAACCATAAATCACCAGTCAGGCTGAAGCTCTACTGATAAAGTATGCATTAGGCAATTTAAAAATTTGTTGAGTGACACACAATTCCATTTAAGATGGATTCCAGCGCTCAGGCTTCTCATTTCGGCATTTTAGATCTCATTGAACAAGGGGTTCTGACAGAGGAAAGAAATTCTTAAGAACAGCATGCAATTGGTGTCACTGTTTATAAAAGTTCCATTTTTCTTTCTTATCAAAAGGAGTCTGGAATCTGTGAAAATCCTGTTATTCATAAAAAAAAAAGTTTCTTCTTTTGAGTGGTTACACTTTGCTGTGCACACCTTCAGAAAGAATTAAATAAAGTGGTGTAATTTTCATTTTGAACCTTCTTTAAACAATTGCAAAATACTAAGCTGTCTTTTTCATCCATTAAATATTGTTGGACACATTCTCCAATGGTTTGATGGGTGTTAAAGATACTGATACAATCTGTTGCCATCTCATTGTGTCAGCACCTTTAAGGTAACATTTATTTTAAACTCAAAGAATCTTTGTTTCAAGTATGTAGAGAGCTATAATAAGGCAATTAAGGATTGGATAGCATTTACAAAAAAAAAAAAGGTATGAATGCATTTGAAGTAGAAACTAATTGAGTCAGACAAACATGAAGAACTTTTTTTTGCAATCACGAAATCCCAGAAGCTCTGGATGCCCGTACTGGGTCTACACAAGACTGGGTTTGGCAACAGTCAGGCACGGATGGAAGAGGGAGTCCAACTGGGCCTTCCTCTCATGGTTGAGCTATTTGTTCCTAATTGATTCAGAGAGAAGGGGAGGAATTTTCAGTTGCGTGATCACCAGTGGCCACACACATAGATGTCCTGGTTAAACAAAATGGGTCACAAAACAACCCAAAAGTCATAAATCTAAGAAAGAGACTGGTACTGGGCATGGTAGAGATAAAAGAGGGTAGGTGACCTAGGTAATCAGATTATATAACACATATGCATGAAATTGTCAAATAATAATCCTAATAAGTCTGTAGAGACCATAGTGTCAAAATTAAAAGAAACTACTCTCTCTTTCTGTCTTTGTTTTTAAACAAGGGTTCTCTATGTAGTCCTAGGTGCCCTGGCACTTATTCTGTAGAGCAAGCTGGTCTCGAACTCAAAAGATTCACCTGACTCTGCCTCCCAAATGCTGGGATTGAAGGCATGTGCCACACTGCCTAATTTGCTCGCTTTCTTTCTTTCTTTCTTTCTTTCTTTCTTTCTTTCTTTCTTTCTTTCTTCCTTCCTTCCTTCCTTCCTTCCTTCTTTTTTTCTTTCTTTTTTTTCTTCTAGTGTGTTTGCACTTTTCCTTGGCCTGTTGTTTATTTTCTAAAGAGCAAGGGAGAGAATAAAAGGCATGGAGTTCAATGGATGGAGAGGTGGGATGGCCTAGGAGGAATTTGGAGGCAGGGAACTGTGATCAAAATATATTGTATGAGAAAATATTTTCAGTTAAAAAAGATAAAGAGAAGCATGGAGTTGCTCATCTTGTCATAGATTTGTTCATCAAAACCCATTCTTCTTACAGGCTATGACTTTTGTTCTGAGAAGCACACCTGCATGGAGAACTCCGTGTGCCGGAACCTGAACGACAGGGCCGTGTGCAGCTGCAGGGATGGTTTCAGGGCTCTCCGGGAGGACAACGCCTACTGTGAAGGTAATCCTGATGATCACAGGTAGTTTGGCTGTATAAATTCACCAGGATTCCTGCATGTGAAAGTTATTAATTTCCCAGGTTGTCAAGCTGACAGGCCCATTAAAAGCAGTGAGTTTAATTTAAAGCATATTAATCAGCTGGAAATAATTATCTTTCAAATTAGAGCTTTTTTAGCTATGTGCTAATAAGTTAATATGGCTGTTTCTCGAGTTAGAACAATGTCTCCACTGTGAAATTACCTTCTCTTTTTCATAATTAAATATTCAGGTAGCTCGCATACTGACATGCTCACTGTGGCTTGCAGTTAGAATTGTAGTCAGACTTTTCCAGACACTGTTGTACAACAAAGGCAGAAAATTACCAGGAAGATAAAATGTCTACTGCTATTTTTGTTTGCTGCTCGGTGGTGATCTGCATGCACTATGATACTTAGAAAACAGATGGAACACAGAAGGTCATTTCTTGCTTATTTGAAAAAATTAAGTAATATCCAAGGTAGTTTGTTATCTCATCTCACAGAGACAATGCAAATACAGTGAGTAGGCCATGTACTTTATTTGGTTTCAGCTGTGCTCCTGTAGACTCCCAAAGATCCCATGACACCGGAATTTACACTTCTGTGAGGAATTCACCATTCCCATTGACTGTAAGAACAAATGGAAACACTGATCTGTGGCACTGAGTACTTGGGGGACTTAGATGGATCATTCTTACCCCTGCAGCTCTCAAACTCACACCACAGGTCGCTGAATGTAGAAGGTGTGTGGTGACCACAACCTCCGTCTAATCCCATGAGTACTGGCTGACCCTGGGGAAGCCATCTTGTAATGTTTCCCTTAGAATTAGGTAGATTTTGTCTGTAGGAGAATTGGCATTCAATTTTAAAGCTGCCTTTGGGTCAAGGCTTTGTTTCATTGCTTTTTATTCAGCCCTGAAGGGGCCTTTCCATTTCTGCAGAAAGAAGGATTTGTGGCTTTCCTCCCCCATTAATAATGCAAATTTATTTAAAATTACTCGTCTAACAGACCTTAGGTAAGATGTTGGTTTTTACTTAATGATGTTTTAATTCTTACTCAACATAGAGTTGAATTTTCTTATCAAAAAATAAGTATTTATAATAGGTAAGTACCTGCATATTTAATGAGCTCTTCTGGTATTATTAATGTGCATATGTAAATAATGATACAAATGTGTGTCTTCTTGAATATTGATCTTTTGGTCATTTTTTTTAGCTGATTCTTTTGTTAACTATGCATTTATGTAATAAGTATTTAACAAGCATTCAGTATTTAGCAAGTACTTTTCTGTGTGCCAGACAGTAAATGGTGAGCAAAATGAGTAAATTCTCTTGCTCAGGAAGTTTGCATGCTTGGAGAACGTATTAAGCTAGGAACCATGGAGAGGGTCATTGCAAGTGGTAGAAAATCATGGGAAGGAGATGGAACAGATGGTGTTCTGGAAATGACAGGGGACTCATGTAAGTGAAATGTCCAGCCTTTGAGGTGGCTGTCCCTCAGGTTTCCTGATGATAAGAAAACAGCCTTGGAAAGACTTGGAACTGCATTACAACTAGAAGGAACAGTATGTAGAAAAGTCCTAGGTAGAAACAAACTTGGAATGTTCTAGAAACAAAGAGAAGGATGATGTAATGGTGAAAGCAAACTGGGGCCATCACATGTTGGTGGTTTGCTAGGACTTCAGGCTATGGTTTCAAGTCAATATTCTTGTGCTAATATGGGACAGGTAATGAACTGATGACAGCATGGAAGATGAGCTGTGTATTAACAGGAAAACCAGGGAGGCTGTTATAGAGGTTTGGGTAAAGACGGGGACGGCCTAAGTTACAGAAGAGACAGAGATGGTGCTGAGGGGTGTACACTCACAGTGTGTTTTCAGAGCCGAAGCCAACAGTATATGCAGATGGTTTATAATGGTGTAGAACTGACAAAGAGCTCCAGCGGAGCCAGAATTTGGAGGTCAAGCAACACTTAAATACTGTTATTGTTTTATAACAATGGGCACTGACTAAGAAGCTAGAGATTTAAAGACACTCTATTTAAATTGTTGTCAATTCAGTCTCTTAAATATTTGTTCCTCTGCAAGTTTGTATCTAATATTGCTTTTTCCATCTTGAATGTATCATATTGAAATATTAGTAACCTTACTCTTGGTCATTTGAAAATATAATCTTCAGGACTTAAAATGATAGAAGGATGTGGGAGAGATCTTGAAATTTTTATATATAAGAGTTCCTAATCCTTTTGTACCTCTGGCTACTCACACAGTGTTGCAGTTATTTTCAGGCATAGTCTTATGTATCCTCAGTCTGGCCTTGAGCTACCTATATAGCCAAGGATGACCTTGGGTATTATATTCCACTAACAATCAAAGCCCTGAGATTACCGGTGTAACCTTGTGATACCATATCTGGTTTACTCGGTTCTTGGAATCAAACCAAGGACTCCTTCACTCTAAGCAAGCATTCTAACGGAGCTGTATCATCAGCCTCTTGGGACATGTTCTCCTTTCTTTAAATTACACTCTATCTATCTATCTATCTATCTATCTATCTATCTATCTATCTATCATCTATTCATCTATCAATCTATCCATATATCTATCATCTATATCTACATTTGTGTGTGTATCTGGGACATGTTCTCCTTTTTTTAAATTACACTCTATCTATCTATCTATCTATCTATCTATCTATCTATCTATCATCTATTCATCTATCTATCTATCCATATATCTATCATCTATATCTACATTTGTGTGTGTATCACATGCTTGTATGCTCATATGTGCCAGTGCACACATGGAAGTTATAGGGCAGTGGGCAAGAGTTGGTTCTCTCCTTCCACCTGTGTGTCCTGACAAAAAACGTTACTGAACAAGCTATCTTGCCAGCATACCGTGGCAATATCCTTATCAATTTTGATTTCTATTTTCAGCCTAGCACTGTTGCTAACTTGTCGATTGTGTTGACTTTTTAGATGCAATACATATTTTAAATGTCGGAGCAGTGCTACGTGATACTTATCACCCTCTGTTTTTCTAGGGCTTCGGCCCTGTAAAAGATAGATTTTACATTAAAAGTAAGTGAATGGTAGTTTGTAAGTGACATACATTTTCTTTCCTAAATCTGGGAGGTTGTTTTAATGCTGCCTCTATAATGGAAGGTATCGATTTTGACTGCACTGTGCCTGCTCAGCACTACTACAGCAAAAGTAAATGTTAGAGTTGATTTACACACCACACACACAGGTACTGAATGCCTCTGTTGTACAAGGTTAGTGCTGAGTGAGGACCCATACGTGGGGATACACATGCTGACACTCTCTCAGGCAAAGAAGACAGGAAATCTGTTATTAAATAACATTCTACTGAAATGTGGCAGGTACCTTGAAAGAGGAATGGATCACTAGGTTTCGGTGAGTGTTGGGATTAGGGAATATTTTGTTTTGTGGAGTCTAAATTGAAATGTAAAAAGGGAGTGAGGCCAGCTAACCTCAGAAGTATGGGAAAAAAAGGATCTTCCATGGAAGAGGCAGGCTCCTGTGTCAAAGAAGCACTTTAGGAGAGGAAGGACAGGTCTGGTGAGAGTCAGAGAGTGGTGCTTTGTAAGAGACAGGATGGGTAGCAGAGTCTTGGATGTCAAAGGTCCCGTAGTCATTCACTCTCCTTGTCACTGTGACAGTACACCTGGCAACAGCAACTGAAAGTGAGAGAAAGACTTTTCTCTACACAGAGAAGAAGCTCTGAGTGACAAGAGGTCAGTGTTGGCCAGCAGGAGTGTGGGGCAGCTGCCTAATCAGGAAGCAGGGACTGGACAAGAAGCAGCTCATGAACCTTAAGCTTCTTTTCTATAAGCTACTTGCTTTGTGTATCTAGGATCCCCATCCCAAAGGTTACAGAGTCTCACAAAGAGGGACAGTTGCTGAGGACAAAGTGAAGGGCTCTAGCAGGTCTGGGCATGGCAAACACAGGCTCAAGCATGGGGAGCACGATACTGTAAGATCTCACCCTTTCCCTTCTGCTTCCCCTCTTGCTAAACCTTTAGACTGCATTCCTAAAGCTAACCACCAAGGTCTATTCCCTTATTTGGCCACTTTGTTTTGCCTGACTCATTCCTGAGGCTGATCACAAGACCCAACTATCAAAACCTCAACGTTCAGCAATCAAAAATCATTGTTTTCACGACGCTAATTAAAATACCCAACCAGAACTTACCAACTCATTTTTTCCCTCTTAAAATTAACACTTGCAAAGCTATTTGTTGCTGTTTCTGCCCAATTCAGATTCAGTCACCTTGTCTCTTTGCCTTGCTTAGTAAAGGATCTCTTTGTGTTTGGTTTGTCTTTGGAAATTAGTGTTTGGGTGTGGTCTGTGTGGGCTAATTCGGAGTCCAGACAGAGTACCCTGTAGTACACAGGGCCCTTCACAAGGTGTTCCAACATTTGACCTTGTGAGAAATATTTCATATTACAACTATGACAGTTTCATTGAAGCACAAAGGGGCCTGTTTGTTTTAAGTCGGTCACTTCAGCTGTGAGGCACATGAGGAAGACTGTACACTGGAAAACAATCGAGGATAGGATGACAATGGAGAGGTAGATCCACGGAAGAGCATCCATGAACTAAAGCTACCAGGTCCTGGGACTGGCTGGTGAGAGCAGATGATGAAGAGAGGCATGGAAGTTTATTCTCTGGTTTCTAGCCAAGCAATAGATGAATGCTAATGTAGCTCACTTATGGGAGAGGTTGAGAAAAGCTGTTTGGGGTTAGTTCTGTTCATGGCATATTTGTTTAAGTGTGCATGGGTATGGCATATGGTTAAGGTTGGATGTGCAATGAGATTATTTTTTAATTTTATTTTTATATTAATTACAGTTTATTCATTTTGTATCCCAGCTATAGCCTCCTCCTTCATTCTGTCCCAATCCTACTCTCCCTCCCTCATCTCCTCCCATGCCCCTCTCCAAGTCCACTGACAAAGGAGGTCCTCTTTTCCTTCCCTCTGACCCTAGCCTAGCAGGTCTTTTCAGGACTGGCTGCATTGTCTTCCTCTGTGACCTGGTAAGGCTGCTCTCCCACTGGGGAGATGATCAAAGAGCCAGCCACTGACTTCATGTCAGAGACAGTCCCTGTTCCCATTACTAGGGAATCCACTTGGAGACTGAGCTGCCATGGGCTACATCTGTGTAGGGGTTCTAGGTTATCTTCATGGATGGTCCTTGGTTGGAGCAATCAGTCTCAAAAAAGACCCCTGTGCCCAGATTTTTTGGTTCTGTTTCTCTCCTTGTGGAGCTCCTGTCCTCTCCAGTTCTATCTCCCCCTTCTTTCATAAGATTCCCTGCACTCTGCCCAAAGTTTGGTTATGAAAATGAGATTCTTAAGTATATAAATAAGTCAAGCAGATTGAAGGAATTACTTAGAGAATTTCGAGGAATATTTGAACATTTTTATTGTTTTTTAAAAAGAAAGTGATGTGATAAATCAAATGTAGCAGGAATGAGAAGAGAAGAATGCCATAGAACCCAAGGGAAAAGTGGATCTAAGCAAATGGTGAATGTTTCTTGGTATATTTTTGTGGCTACAGCACTATACCCAAGACTAGCTACTTTACAAACAATGTAAGTCTATTTACCTGCACTTGTGGGATATGTGAAGTACCTAGAGCAGGGCACTGATACCCACTCACATGTAGTGAGGGTCTCCCTCATGCACCATCATATGACCTAGTGTGCCACATGGTGATACAAAGCGAACGTGCTCACGCTGTTCTCCCCACGAAGTCACTATTGAAACTTTTCTTGACTTCTCAACACCATCATCCTCTAGAGCTGCTAGCATGTGAGTTTAGAGAATGAATTTTCAACATGTCAACTTCTGGCAGAAACAATCAAGTCATATCAACTTCTGGGAAATCAAAAAAAGTCCAGAAAGACTGAAAGGTATCCTTGGCACTGAAGGTGGCAGACAACACTGGAGACATGAGCATCCCCGATTTTGTTGTAGCGTTGGTGGTAAAGCTGAAGAGCCTGTCACAAAAGACATGGGTCTCAAGAAAAGAGAAAGGGGAAAAGAGGAGACTAAGGGAGATTACTTCCAACCCTTTACTTTTGTCCTTTTAAATACGGCCCTTCTTGTTTTTAAATGAGGTTTACAGGCCATTAGTTGTGATTTCTATTGTTGTAATAAAATATTATGACCAAAAGCAACACAGAAAGGAAATGATTTATTTGGTTTTCCTGTCTCGTTTGTAGTCCATTGAAGGAAGCCAAGGTAGTAACCTGAAGTCAAGAACTGAAGCAGAGACCATGGAGGAATTCTGCTCACACCTTGCTCTCTATAGCATGCTCAGCATGTTCATTTACACAATTCTGGACCACTGACACTACCTCCAGTGGGCTGATCCTGCCCACACCAATCACTAATTAATGAAGGACTCCTCATACTTGCCTATATATCAGTATGATGGAGGCATTTTATTAGTTGTGGTTTCTTTCCCCAGAAAACTGTAGCTAATGTCAAGTTGACAACAACAACAAAAACACAATGGGACATACTGCTAATAGGATAAAATTAGATTTTTTATGACCTCTCTGCTTGACCAGCTTTTAGATATAAAAGAACTAAAATATCTGAAATATGTTGGGATCTCAGTCTCTTGTGAATGGTATTTTCACCACATTTGAAATGATATATTTCTCTATACCCATTCCTTGTCGCCTTTGAGTTCTTACTATGGTTTTCATTACTTTACCTTTCATTTCATCTCTTATCAGTTCATATATGATGTCTAAAAGTTGTCCAAAATTTAGTTGGGTCTTTTGTTTTTAGAATGGTTTTCTGCTGCATGAGTTTTCCTTTTCAGTTGAAAATGTCTGGGCCTCTTGATGCTTTGATGCTATCTTCTCTCTTCCCCTGTGAGGGTCATGTTGGAGTTCCTTCATAATTCTTCTAGAAACTTCCTTTTCAGTGCTGTAGATCCTAGAAATTACAGCCACATATGTCCACAGCAATCATAATGAAGCAACTGTTCCCTGACTCCTACACTTCTTTCAGCCTCCTCTGGGGCTTTGCTCTCCAAGCCTTTGATGATACACTGAGAAGAAAAAATGTACAAAAGTAAGTCATGTAAATAACCATGTCACATATTATTATAAAAACTAGTAGCTAATAATTTATTGATGAATTTTGAAGTTTGTGAGGTCTTTCTTCAAAAAAAAATTGTGTTTATGTGTGTGTGTGTTTGTGTGTGTATAAGAGTTTGGTATAGTCTGAAACCCAAAGTCTGTAACTCGCTATTGGTAGAATGATTTTGGGGATATGTTGGGTTCTGTCTTTATCATTCTAATGTCAGGTTTTTTTTTTTTTTTGGCTATGTTTGTGGGGCGTTTTTGTTTTATTGGTGTGTATGTGTGAAAGGGGACATCTACTATGGGGGCAATAATAATAATTATATAGTAATAATTACTATTAATAATAAAATACCTATTTTGAAGCATCAAGCCACTCTCTATGCTCAGATGTATGGCCCTGATGGATCATTGTGATCTACTTACCAAGCACCACATACACTCAAAGAAAATGACTCCCTCTCCCAGCATCTACCAAATGCCAATAACTCCGCAGCTGGGGTGGCATTTTGCGCCTACCTCCCCTCTCGTGGATGTTTTTCTAGTCTTGGTCTTTCACAAGTCCTGTGCATGCTGTCACACCCACCCCGAGAGCACGCGCACAGCTTCTCTGCTGTGTCCAGACATGCTGTTTCTTTGTCTCCACTTCTGGCTCTTACAGCCTTTCCTCCCTGTCTCCGGAAATCATGCCTGTACCTTATCTGTTATTGTAGTCTCTTGTGTAGTTGAGAAAACTGAAGAGCTTGGAAATCTAAGTGACTTGTCCAAGCCCATTTATTCAGGCAGCAACCAGTTAACTTAGGGTCCAAATTCATGCTGCCTGTACCTGTCCTCAAACTCTGATGGTGCTTCTCTTTTACCACTTTTAATTTACTTATTTAGTTCTTTACCCAATTCAGTTTTTCATGGACAAGAATCCTATATAGTTTTTTTTAATTTTTTATTAATTATACTTTATTCATTTTGTATCCCCCCCATAAGCCCCTCCCTCCTCCCCTCCCATTCCTACCCTCCCTCCCCTTTCTGCATGCATGCCCCTCCCCAAGTCCACTGATAAGGGAGGTTCTCCTCTCCTTTCTGATCTTAGTCTATCAGTTCTCATCAAAAGTGGCTGCATTGTCCTCTTTTGTGGCCTGGTAAGGCTGCTCCCCCCTCGGGGGGAGGTGATCAAAGAGCAGGCCAATCAGATTATGTCAGAATCCTATATAGTTTTTAATGAAGATATTTTTATGTACGTATAATACCTTTGTAGTCTGACAGTAAAGCAGCTCCTTGGAATAACAGATATGATGAGTTAGACTCACCTGACTTCCCTTTTGCCTATCTTTTCTTTTAATTCTTTTCTTCTCTCCTTTCCTTGTTTCCCTTTCCTCTCTTCTTTCCTTTCTTCTTTCTTCCTTTCTTCCTTCCATCCATCCTTCCTTCCTCTTCTTTCTTTCTCCTCTTTTCCCTCCCCTTCCCTTCCTTCCTCCTCTCTTTATCCACTTTGTTTCTCAGCTTTTGCCATCTCACAGCTAACTCTCTTAGTCATGAATTCCTGATTTAGGCAATACCAGCATGTCATTAAGTATGGCATGTAGAGGCATCTGAGTTGATTCCTCTAAGAATAAACAGTGAGGGCCCTGAAGAATTTCTTTATGGGACGGGAAGGAAAATACAGAATGAGCAGAAAGCTTTGATTGCAAATGAAGCCCAAGAGTCCTTACTAGAACTAATGAGAGGCCTGCTGATACAGCTGGGAAGAATGGTCCAGAGAACTAAGCCCTATGGGATTAATTAGGGACGCCTAACAGACATGGTAGCTTTCAAAGCTATAGCTAATGATGCATTCTCTATGGAATGTTAGGATAACTTTTTTTTTAAGAAAAAAGAAAAAAAAAAGTCCAATGATGCTGTACAGTTGAGATTTTTCAGATAAACGGAAGCAGTGTGATTTTTTGTGAGGATTTACCTGGTGAGGCTGTGGAAGTGGACAAGTCTCAGTGAGTGCAGTTTGAAAGCTTCAGACTAGGATTGCTGCCAATACTGCAGTTGTAATCTGAAAGCCAGAGAACACAAAGAGCCCAAAGAACCATCTTCCTAAGAACAGGAGAAAACCAGTGTCCTAAGCCAATCAGACAGTAGAGGCATCCCTTTGCTCACCCAGCCTTTGTTTTAGGGCTGCTATTGCTGCTATTGCTATACCACGACTATAGCAACTTTTATTAAAGAAAAATTAGTTGGGATTGGCTTAAAGTTCAGAGGATTATAGCATCATCCTCATGGCAGGAAGCATGGCAGCACATAGGCAGACATGGTGCTGGAGAAGGAGAGGAACGCTAACAGTTCCATATCCAGATCTGCAGGCAACAGGAAGACGGTGAGACACTGAGCATAGCTTGAATACCCGAAACCACAAAATCAACCAGCAGGGGCACACTTCTTCCAACAAAACCATACTTCTTCCAATAAAACTATTCCAACAAGGTCTCACGCACTCCAACAAGACCTCACCCACTCCAACAAGGCCTCACCCACTCCAACAAGGCCTCACC
>NW_026596085.1:5571631-5617903 GCF_907164565.1 Psammomys obesus
CCTCACCCACTCCAACAAGGCCTCACCCACTCCAACAAGGCCTCACCCACTCCAACAAGGCCTCATCCACTCCAACAAGGCCTCATCCACTCTAACAAGGTCACACCTCCTAATAGTGCCACTCCCTATGGGCCTATGGGGACCGTTTTCATCAAACCATCACAGCCTTCATCAGATTAGAAGAGGTTCCATGTAAGGGAGGGAAAGGAGAGGTCTGCTAAGTCAAAATATTCCAAGAAAATCTTTATCTGATTGTCAAAAAGATATGAGGCCAAACACAGAAATGGGCAACAGTGGCTGTTAAGGAGAATAAGCCCATGTGGCCCAGGATCTATATCTACCTCTCTACAAAGTTCACAGTCAGCCTTGTAGCTCTTTACAGGCTTGTCTTCTTCCCAGGAACTTGAGTTCAGTGTGGAAGTTCTGAAAATCGCCACGAAATAACTAAACTTGAACTTCTCAGCAGCTTTTCTTGACTTGCTCATCATTTACTTCCTGTCATATAACAGTTTTTTTTTTGCCTTAAAAACAATTTACATTCATTCATAAATATTATTAATAAATTATTATCTGAAAAGAAATAATTTTTATTTGTATTTTTAAATTTAAAGTACGCTTCTCTCCTCTAATATGAAATAAAAAACATTTATATTTTAAAAATCAAACTTGATAAAGAGGAAAGTTTTCTGAATTTCTTCTTGTACATCGTTTCTGAGAGCCCAGAAGAAGCATTAACCAAATATCCTTTGAACCAGTGTGCCATAGCACGTGACTCTCTAGGTAGGCAATATCCATCCCTACACATGCCCTGCTCACTCAATATGCAGCTTTGAGCTTACTGGAGTTCATGATTGCTCAGGATGCTACAAGAGAAGAAATGATGATTTTAGTTATCAATAGTGATTAGCTGTTACATAGAGCACTTTGTGTTCTCTATGGTGGATCTACAAGCCCATGGGAATTTGTTTTGTGATTGCCTTATCTCAGGCTTAATATAGAGAAGCTTCGTTTAGCACCCATTTATTCTAAGTAACTGAGAGCACACTGTGTGGTAGGTGTTAGGTTATGAAGAGGCAGCTCTAAAGAGACAAAGGAGGAAAGAGATATGAGGCTTAGTCTGACATTAGGCTGGACCATGTTCATTCATAGCAAGGGATCATCGTTGTCACCCACATGTGAAGACAGTCAAAATGACTACAAAGAAAGGGAGGATGTAGCCTCGTATAATGGTAGAAATGATTTCAGTAGTCCAGAAGGGAAGCTGGGAAATGTTGTCTTTCATCAGGAAATCATGACTAGACACAGAGGACATGTTAGTCATATACAGTCATGATGGGGAACCTGCTGAGCTACGAAATAGAGGCAAATTTCTATCAGAACTAACATTTAAATCATATGCCCATTTTCCATCTTCTGTTGGATATGAGAATTGTCACATCTGGTTTTGTGTCACATTAAGAGGTACTCATGTTTGTATATTCTTGGTGGTTTTGTCTAGAAAACAAATAATCTTTGGTACTAGGTAGCTAACACAGGGCCAAGGACCAGCAGTGTAAGGCAGTGTCTGGGGTCATTAGAAATGTAGGCTGCTGTGCTTTTTCTCCGACTCCTGTGTCAGAATCTGCATAGAAACAAGATCTTCAGGAGATTTCCCCCTGCACACAGAAACTGAGGAACATTGCTTGCAAGCATGGGATACATTAATTTATCATCTTAATAAGTAGGCAGCTCTCCAGCACTTTCCAGCCATATGGTAAACTGGAGAGGAAGTTTAGTGCCCGCACTGTTTTCATCAACATTAATATATAGTTTGGTTTCCTACCTTGTTTTTTCGGAGTGTGGCTCAGACTCCATTGGAATCACTGCTTAGCTTATTAATAGATGCATGTTCCTGGACCCAACCTCCATTCTTGGAGTCTTAGCATGCTTTCAGGTTTCCCAGACGATCCTATGCACATTAAAATGTGAATAGGGCTATTCTGTGTGAGTTCTGTATCTATATCTTTCTAAGGATGGGCTTTGAAAAAAAATCATTGTTTTTAAGTCTTTAGTTAATTTGCTCTGCCTGGGAAGATGAATTGCTCAGTTTTTATAATACAATGGTCTCTGTTTAAACCAGGTCTTTTATTTGAACTATTGACATTTTGGTCTGGAAAATGTTTTGTGGTGAGCTTGCTCGGCAGTCATCCGGTGTTTAGCAGCAAGTCTGGTCTCCAGCCCCCAGGAGTCTCCTGGGGCAGCCTGCATTCCCTTTGTGATATCCAGAAATGTCTCCAGACTTCACATATTTCCTTTAGGGCCAAAGTCCCATCAGTCAAGAGTCATTGGTTTAAACTGTGTGGAGAAAATGAAAATGGCTTTATTTGAGTCTGATCCCACTCCCGGTGTCTGTTCCATTATGTGAATTTTCTCGGGGGATTTGTTCCATGCAAGGCTGAAGGAAGGCTTATGCATGAGCATGTAAGGACTACGGGGCCTATTGTGTCTATTTTGAACCCTCAGTGTTAGGGGAATCATAATATAATGATGGGAAAAGTGAAAAACCATATACTAGATTTGAAGTAGAATACAAATATGACAGAGAACATATGGCATTTGTCTTTCAGGTTCTGAGTTACCTCCCTCTATATAATTTTTTTCAGCTTCACCCATTTATTTGTAAATTTCATGATTTTATTTCATTTTTTATAGCTGAAGAAATTTGAGCTTTAGTAGAAAAATGCACATGTTTATGCAGCTAAAATTAACATCTCTCCATTTTTGACAAGTGGTTGCATTTCTGATGCTGCTGTTCAAGACTTGTTACTTCTGTTAGTGAGCGAGTGAGTTTGTACAGGGCACTTGGTATGTGAGAGGCTCAGTCTGTTTGTCTATTAGTACTATTAGTACAGGGAATTTGTTTCTTGAAGTTTTTAGGAAAGAAAATTCATTCTAACTGATTTTTAAAAAATGCCTTCCAGTAAGATAAGTTCTTGGTAAAAGCTTGTCATTAAATTTATGCACATATATCTATTAATTCTAATGTCAGTGAAACTATACAATATTTTATTTTGGGAATTAAGATGGCATATCACTAAAGCAAAGTTGAGAAAATATTCTACTAAGAACTTAGATATAATAAAATTGATTCATACTTGAAGCCACTTCTGCTAAGATCTTTACCTATTTCAGTAACTGATTTATTACAGATAGATTCTATGGCCAAATTGTTGTGTCAAACTGCCTTTTGCTCTAACCAATATTATAATTGGTTATTGAGTATAAAGCATATATAATTTGTTCATTTTGTGAGTTCTGTGATCAATGTCTGAATATAATAATATATTCATATTTTGCATATATGTGTGCATGCATAAGGAAATAGCAGGTTAAAAACTTGTTAATTACCTATGCATATTTTTGTTTATTAAAATAAGAGAGGAAAAAGTCTGGGTAGAATTTAGCAATTCATTCTAAACAAATCAGTTGCAGGTGTATTCTATAAAGAGTCATCCATTGGGTTTTTTTTTCCATTATAGAAATGGAAATTACTAGAGGGAAAGAAAGGCCTTTCCCAGAATAGAATCCATTTGAAGTGACATGTAAGTCACATATGACTAATAATTTTAAAAATTAACTCATAGGAAAAGTCTTTTTACGGTGCTATTAACTTGAAGATCGTGTATGCAGAGAGATTAAATTATAAATGCCAGCTTCATATCCCCTTCAGAGAAACCAAGTCACATGTTCTATGTACATTTGTCAAATGTGCTTGGGGCTAATTAATAATTGATTGCTCAAAACGAACTACTAATATTCCTTTTACAATTCTATTTCTCTCTTTATTCATCAGTTTTCAAAAATTATCAAATCTAACATAGAGTATGATTATTATGTTCTTCGGGGCATCTGTTAGTTAAAAAGGGGGGTGTTCAAGATGATGGTCAGTGCTTGGTCATGGGCTATGACAGGAAAATAATGAGGCTGAAATGAGCACCAGTTGCACAAATAAACAAGTACAACTGATTTGATAGTCCCGAGGGTACAGTGGGATTTCTTGCGAGGCAACATGGAACAAGATAGTTGATGTGTCATATCAGAGGCAGTGTCAGCTTTAGTGTTCATGTAACAGAACTAGGAACAAGGTTTGAGTGACAAGAACTGGATCCCCAGAAGCAGATAGAAATGAAACAAATGCTTCAGAGAGAACAATGGATTTGATTTATGTGACAGAGAGGGGACTGGCTTGATTAGGCCAATAATGATTCCACAAGAAAAGAGTCCTTTGTGTTTTGATATAGGGACAGTTGGGATACTAGTGCTGCCTTTAATGAGCACAGAGTGGCTGAGCAGACAAGGGCATGATGAGTCTAAATTCTATCCCTTATTCATTGGTATAATACAAAAATGGGCCTCTGGGTTTTAATAATACATAAGGAGCTATTCACTTTTTCTTTAAACACTAAACCATCTTAATTCTCTATTAACCACACTCCAAGTAATTTTCCTTTCCTATGGAGGATGAGCTTGGAGAGAAAGTATGTGTTTAAGTTACAGTTTGTGTTCACACCTCAGTTAGAATTGTGGTTAAGATGGACACAATTCAGTTGCTCCCTGTGCACACTGATTTAGTTTGTGTTCATACCTCAGTTAGAATTGTGGTTGAGACGGGCACAATTCAACTGCTACCTGTGCACACTGATTTAGTTTGTGTTCCTACCTCAGTTAGAATTGCGGTTAAGATGGACACAATTCAACTGCTACCTGTGCACACTGATTTGTTGGGCGGCCATATTTCCCAAATGACATTAAGAATGGATGAAAATTGCCAAATTTAGCAGTGCTGTTCACTCAGTGATTTCTGTCTAAATGAGCCAGTGGGAGTTAGAGTGTCTCCATATTGCCCATGAAAGGCACTGGATCTAATGTTTTCATCAATTTAGTAACTCCAAATATATAGCGATTTTATGTTGGAAGGACTGAAATCTTTGTTTTCTGGCAAACAAATATATAATTGTTAAATCCATTTTTAGTATTTAAATATAAAAATATGCCTTCTTGGAAAGAATTTTCTTGAACTTGATGACTTTCAAATTCAGCAGAGCAAGACAATGATTCAAATGAGCCTGTCTGTTGCTTAACTTCAAGCAAGTGGGAATCAGTCGGGATGAAGACTAACCAGCACATACAGAAAGTGCAGGAACGGGCACAGATAGACTTTCCATGGCAAAGAGGTCAGGGACGTGCCTGTGGGGAAAGGGAGCTTCCTGTCAGCCTTGCAATGTGAGTCCAGTTTAAACTGGCAGAGAAACAGCTAGAGAAAGGAACAAATGGGACATGCTTTGGAATTCTCTCCAAGAGTAGACTTTGTGCAGAACTTGAAGAGGACCAGAACTTAAAGACTATGGAGGAACCATGGATAATCATGGTTGATTCCATTCTAGATTTACCATCACTATAAATGATATTTGAGGAACTTCTGATCATGATCCATGTTCCTTGGCTGTGAAAACAGGCAAATGTCTGCTGACTCTAGGTCACAAGGTTGCTATCAGGGTTAAGGTTAACAAATACAGAATTTAGTAACATCACCACAGGATCGGGAGGGGAGGAGGGAGGGGCTTATGGAGGGATACAAAATGAATAAAGTGTAATTAATAAAAAATTTTAAAAAAGTCATGAAGATCTCAGTTGTGGTTCACACACTTTGATACTCACCCTGGCTGACGTACCCTAAGCTTGGTAATAGTCTGTACATCCCAGCTCAGTTTATTCCATTTCCCACATACATTATTTAAAACCTTTACTATGCCCAAGGGCCATCAATTCTTACTCTCAGTGGATAGCCTCTTCTACCAATGAAACAGAAATCGACAATAACGCTCTCCGTCTACTGTTTCCATGTCGGTCATCCCTGTACTCTCATCCTCACCCTTTCTTCCTCCTTCCTGGTTTTGATCAAATTGAAACCTTTCTCCCATGAGTGATGGACCTATCTAAGAACCAAACTTCAGGAGGAAACGTGATACAATCACTGCCACCTCAAAGCCAGCTTCCTACTTCTCTCTGTTTGTCCTTCCCACCTGCATTTCAACATGTTTGGCTCTCTCAGCTCCACAGCCCTCCTAGCTTGTATAGCATTACTTTTCCCCCCTTCATGACTACACTTCTTGAATTTGTGATCTATCCTCATTATCATCTCCATTTCTTCAAATTAGACATTCTGTTACTGACTTCAGTCTAGACATTTTAATCCCATATCCCCACACATCAGTCTCACCAGGACCCCCAGTAACTTCTGTGTTGCTAGACCAGATACCTGTTAGTCATTATCTTGCTTGACCTTTAGGCCATATGTAACTTTATTGGCCACTCTTTCCCTCAGTATTCATTTTGTCTTTATGATACTACTCTCTATGGATCTGAGTTCAGAGTTGCAAATGATATAACCCACAGTTCACTTGGGAAAGGAATATATCGAAGAATGTTAGGTAGCTTCCCATATATGAGAGACTGATCTTCAATGATGTTAAGGCAAGCCATCACATATCATGTTTGGGTACACATCCCACTGCCTTTCCTTTATATGTTACATAAATACTGTTCTATGGTGACATCCAGAGGTTGACGCTACCCACGTAGTAGCTCAAGGTCACAGGCCTTGTTCAGTTTAGGTTTGTGTAAGCTTGGCATAAGCTAGGGAATATCATCTAGGAAAATAGAAATCCAGCTGAAAAAAAAAAAACTTCCATCATATTGGGCTCTAGGCAAGACTGTGAGGTGTCTTCTTCATTAGTAATTGATGAGGGGGCACCCAGAGTACTGAGGGGAGTACCACTTGTGGCAGGTGTTCCTGGCAGGTAGAAGAGTAGTCACTGAATGTGATCCTGGAATGAGCCTCCTCCATAGCCTCTGCTTCAGTTCCTGCCTCCTGCTTCTTGCCCTAACTGCCTTGACTTCCCTTCATAATAAACTATGAGCTATAAGTTTAAATAAGCCCTTTCTACCTCAAGTTGCTTTTGGTGATGTGTTTATCCAAGCAATAAAAAGCCTTGCTGAGACAGGGCTATTCACCATTTTCTAAGGATACTGAAAATTTGTGCTGTGACTTTCACCTTGGATAAAGGCATTTTCAGATATAGAATTTGTGTTTAGGAGATGATGTTGGCCAATTCCGGGGGTCACCTTGCTCCCACACTCTTCAGATTTTTTGCTGACTCCACCTGATCCTCATCAGTCTTTACTTTGTCTTTATGAGGATGAGGTCCTATTCCTAGAGTGCCCTAGGAGCTTTGACTCCTCATGCCTTCTTCCTGGATGATGCTTTCTGAGACATGTCTTCAGTTACTTTGGTATGCCTTGTGACTCCAGAAGTTTGAGCTCTACCTTGGCTCTCCCTACGGAGTGAAATGTGCACCCACATACATCAGTGGACACTTCTGCTTGGACGAATTATAAGTACCTCAAATCCTTCAGTCTCAAGCCAGGGTTTCTGCAATGCATCTTTCCAGTTCCTTCCCTGTCTAGAACCCTCAGTTATAAGCTGAAGCAGGAGGGCCTCATCCCTGAGAACTTCTCTGCCTAATTTACAGGGATCCAGTCAGTATCAGAACAGAAGACGTTTTACACCGAATGTTTTGTTTTGTTTTTAATTGCCAAATCAAGTTGCCTCCACTTTATGGGCAGTGAAGACAGGAGCTAAATCCACTAAATGGACCTCCTCCTAATGACCTACCCTCTACTCTGTGACTAAAAAGATCTTGATAAGCAATTCATACACCCTCTCTTTCACACACACACACACACACACACACACACACACACACACACACACCCCTTAAAGTCTGCTAAAGTCGGATTTTCAATGTCTCTCTCTCTGCTTTGGCAAGGTTCCAGGTTCTAGGGTAAGATATAAAATGGGATGTGGAATCCCCTGTTCGATTTATCTCTTGGGTCACCAAGCTGATGGAACAAGCAACCTATTAGGAAAAAAGATTGGAGGAAAAAAAATAGGTGAGGGAGCCCAGGATTCCTTTGATTCCTTCTCTGGGACTAGGGACTGGCTATACTGCTACTTTTTTTTTTCTGTAGTCAGAACTGTAAAAAGTGGCCTCTAGTCAAAATTTTAAGGTGTTGTAAAAACTTTCTTTTTGGCCTGAAATTAGCTCCTGCATAGGAATAGGCCACTTTGGAGGCTTTCATAGGCTAAAGTAAACTTTTTCCTGCTTATCTTATGCTGATAGTTATGATCCTGAATCTGCTCACTTATTTGTGACTAAACAGGCAAGGGAAAGAGGAAAGTAAGCAAAGACCATCCATGCACGTATGCTCAAGGGAAAAGGTGGATGAAGTTAAGAACTTCAGCTTCAATGAATTCCACTAGCTTACATATGAGATGATGCTGATTTCTGCTAGCATCTCGTCTGCAGAAACTTCAGCAAGTTTCAGCTGCCAGTCCCATAGTATCTGTGCATACATACACATAGACAAACAGTCAGACATATAGATTTGTACATATTCATACACACATTCAGTGGATGATTAAAAAAGGAGTTCCTTACATATAGACAGACAATTGACATGAACTCATGTAACATCCGTACAAAAACAGACAGATGGACATATTTACATGTAAACACATATCTATATGAATATTTACAACTCATGGGTGAAATGAATTCCATTGAGTTTCCATTCAATCGGCTTCTACCACCAGGCTTTTGCCAACAAGGTTCTGCCAACTTTATTGTATAGTCATAGCTTTATACCTCTGAGACAAAGCTCCCAGAAAAGGAATTACTTCATAGTAAAAAAGACAATTTATCACAAAAACAGATGAATTCTAAAATACAACAGGGTACATGTTTTAAAACTAAACATTTATCTATGTATCCATTACAAAAGTTCATAGTGATTTCAGAGTGACAAAAGTTGACAAGGTCTAAAGGTGAACAGGGTCTAAAAGTTACAAGAATACATGTCTTTTCAATTAGGACTGACCTAGATACACATTTTCCAGCTATCTCTAAGTTTATAGTTGGTTCAGGACAATAATTTTATCTGCCTTTCAGTCTAAGAAACAAAGTAAATTTAAACTGACAGTATATAATTCCATAAGGTGATAAGGTATAAGTAGTTACAACAGAATAGTTTGTATATATTTTGACATTTAAGTTTGTATTTCATTAGACATTGCTTGGTAGTCCCATTACAATTTGGGTTCATAGGCTATTTAAACCAACTCTGCCTATATTTGCAGTGTATACCAGGATTCATTAATGAAGGTTTATCTTGAATCCACAAATCTGTCTCAAGCCTGTCTCCTAGTGAGGTATCTAGAGGTCCACCAAGGTATTTATTGCAGTCATAAAAGTTTTAAAGTTGTTTTAGAAATTATAAAACAACTTAACCTTAAAATTTGTTTAACTCTAATCAGGAATTCCCTAATCAGGAATTAATTTACCTAAACAGCAGTACATCTTTAATAAGATCCCATAGGAAGTTTGTTCAATCAGAGTGTGTAAATACTCAGAAAATGATGGCACATTATGCCAGATTATAGAAAGATGCAGTAGTGCACAAAGAGTGTCAGAGACTGGAAGCAGTTCTGGGGTGTATCGTGGTACAGACCTTGCAAAACACCAAATTTCCTTCCAGAAGGCTCACTTGCCTAATGAGCTCCTTTAACAGAATGGCCACACACACACACACACACACACACACACACACACACACACACATACACACATATACTTATATAAGCATTGACAACACCTGGATAGCTGCAAAGAAATTGATAACAGTGGTTGTGTTACAGCTTAGAAGTGGGAAAACTGAGTGGCTGAGAGTCAGATCTACCCTCATATGCCATGTATTAGACCTTTTAAATTTTATAGCATGTGTATAATACATGTTTGTGTCATTAATGAAATTTCTGTAGATAATCTGAGTCAAAGGATAGCATTGCACTGTCATAAAATTTTAAGGATTTTTACACAATGGCACCTGCTTGCTCCGTGAGCCACAGTGAACACCCATCTCCTTCTCCCAGCCTCCAGTGGTGTGTATAGTTCCTCTTCTGCAAAAAGCTCCCCTCTATTCCCTTTCTTCTGGATAATTTCTCCATTAGTCTTCTGTTCAGATGTCAAATTCTTCTTGCCTTCAAGACTTAGGTTTGGAAATGGTGTTATCCTTACCAAACAGCATTGTGATTTATTATTATATGTGCCTTTTATTAGAAAACCCCATCAGATCCTTCAAGTACTGATACTTTGTCTGACTTACTGAAGCTTTTGATGACCATGTCCCAGTTAGTACTTTGGATATAGAGGGAAGTGATGAAATGTCAGTGGATAAAATATTCATGACACTGAACCCCAATTTTGAATATTCTTTCTTTTCACTTTCTCCATAAGTATTATTTTATAGTTTTTTCTTACTCTTCTCTCAAATTTTACTCTTTCATCTCAAGCCCAAGAATAACATATTCAATTAAAAATAAAAAGAAAGCCAAGAAAATGCCAGAGTTCTTATTCTTGTGCAATGTACCATAAAATATATAATAAGTTGATGGATATAAAAAATGAAACCAATTTGTGAGAGGTGTTTTGAGGTGACTAATGAAATCTTGTATGCTACAGGAATATGTTTTAATTTGCACTCAGGTGGATAAGAATGCTAATATGTAAGAATTATCTTGGCAAATAGCCTTAATGATGCCACTGACTTCATAACATATGCTGGTAGCTCCCTTCAAGGAAGCTTATTTATAAATGGCACTTTGTTCTGTGGCAACTTTCTTCTGAGAAACCTACTTAGACCTGCATATTTTATCTTTTTAAAACCACTCATCTCTTCAGATTTTGCTCTAAAATCTCATTCCAGATTCAGGTTATTCAAAACTTAGTCTGTTTCCCCTTTGTGAATTATATGATGATCTCTTGGCCAACTTTGCCCAGTGACTACATCACAGCTGTTGAGCCCAGGCTTAGCAGTAACCTATGCTGGTCTATATTTTTCAATATGTGGAGTCTCTGAATTGAACTGCAGGACCTCAAGATTGTCCCAGCTGAGTGAGAAGCCCTGAGTGTTCCTGAAATGCTCACATAGTGCCTTTACAAGTTAGTCAGGATAAATGTCATTTTAGAAATGCAGCATAATATAGAAAAAGAACAGCATTACTGGCATTCAGCGTAGTAGGCACATGAATGGGAAGGATGGAATTGGGGTAAGGGGCATTTAACTGTTCACTGCCTTTAGGTTTAGTTCAGATACAAGTCCACAATCCATAAAGGACATTCATTTTGGACCTTAATCTAAAATTGCTCTTTCTGTGGCTCCCACTAATTATCTTCCTGAAATTTCTGCTGGTGGGAGTTTCCAAAAACACAGACATGATTCATTTACCTTGTCCTTTAAATCTTTTCTCTTTCACATATAAAAAAAATCTTGTTATTCAGTATGGCCAACGGGAGCTTTGAGTTCTGAGCCCTACCCTTTGTCTCTCACTTTCCTTGCTTCTATCTTTGATTGTACTTACTCCAGTTAAATTATATAATTTTTGAAGTCCATCTCAGCTCTAAAACTGTGTTTATGATTAATTACAAATTTTCTATCTGCTTTCATGTAGGAAAATGGGTGGTTATAAATTCCTAGTTTCTAAACTCAACCAGCTTAAGGTTCCCAGTCTAAGAGAAAGTGTTCCAGTGTTAGAATCACTTCTGTTTGTGTTGAGTGGAATATACTTCATACCTTAGAAAAATGCAGAGAAACAGAAGTCACCACAACCACGTGGGGCCCGTTCTCTCTGTTAGAATGGAAACCCTGAAGAATGGGCTCTGACTTGAAAATCAACTTGTGAAGGTGGAAGTAAGGACTGAGAACCTAGCTGCCAGTTGTGTTGGCAATGTGTGCCAGTCTACGCTCCCTACTCAACTGAGAGTCAGTCCACATGCAAGAATGATAGGAAGGTGTGTCTGCCCCTTCTCCAGAAAATCACATGCCAGGGAATGTCTGGACCTGTCCTTGAATCAGAGTGGGATCACTGCCAAGTTGAGCTTCAGATTAGACCAGGACAAATGATGATACTTCTGCTTTGACCTCTAAGGTGAAAAGCTTTGAAAAGATTTATTGACTCAGCCAACAGATATGGACTGAACCTGGAGGCAGTGAGCACCTGCGTGCCCACTATCCTCTGTCTCCTCCTGCTCTGCCTACTACCTTGAATGCCAGTAAAGCTGCTCCTTTTCTAAACTATGCTGCATTTCTAAAGTGACAGCATTTATCTCGACTTTATCTTGCAGAAGCATTATGTGATATACAGCTGGGGCCAGCCAACATCCTGACCAAGTTCTGTTTCCTCAGATCTTACATTCCAATGAAAATAGACATGGGATGTATTATCATACAGCAAATACCTGTAGATGCTACTAAACATTAGAGAAAATGGGCTGGGAGAGTTACTATAATTTTGCAACCAGCTGAAACTAAGACTTGCATTAAATTATCAAGAAAAATCATTAATTTCTTCTCTTTTTGTAGATATTTAGTGCACCGTCATCATATCTTTTATCCCATAACCACATTTCCATTTATTTCCCACATTGAATTCTCTGCTGCCTCTGCTGTTGGTCCTACACTTGCACATTGCAGTATCTAGGTCAACTTTAGACACTGCAGACAGCACCTCCATGACAGCCCTTTCAACATCACAGAAACCTTTCACTTAAAGCCAATCTTCTCCAAACCCACCTCAAGCCTGTCCCCACCATTAAGTTTTCTTTGTTTGTTCCCTGCAAGGGACTGATTTTAAAAAAATGGTATTAAATGTATAGGACCTGTTGCTGTCATTCATATAAATAAAATCTGGTTTTCTCAAGTTAGGGAAGAAAGCTCAGTTATAAAATTGTTTATATTGCTAAGTATACATTTCAAAGTACACTAACAGGTGCTCAAAGCAAATACTGTATTTCTATTAATGGGGCTCACTTTCCTCTTTTCATTGCCCAGGTTTCTGTTGTGTACCAGGCAGCGTTCATAACATTGGCGTTTATTTATGCTTGAACTTCTTTGGATAGGACTTGTCTTTGTTGCCTAATGCAGTATCTGGAACATGTCCATTTTATATTCAATGAATAAAAATGAGTATTCAATAAAAACAATTATCAGGGAGCTTGAAATTTGCTACTATGCACGGTGAAGAGGAAATAGAGCTATAGTAAGATACACCTGAAAACTATTCGAACAGAGACTGCTCTGCTGTCAAGGAACCATGAGCTCTGTTCAGAGCTACTGCTCTCTAAAATTCTGCTTGTGAAGTGCTAGCTTCATGAGACACCTAAGGGAATGCGATAATAATGGCCTGATAATGCTTTCTTGGTTTGTAAGCCCATGTATGGCAGATTATGTGTTCGTATGTGCTTGTGGAGGTGATTATTCGTGTGTGTGCAAATATGTCGCTCCTCAGGAGCTATCTTTCTTATTTGCTTGTTTGTTTGAGACTGGGTCTGTTGTAGGCCTGGGACTCAGCTAAGCTGGCTGATAGTAAGCTCCAGGGTTCTACCTGTCATGGCCTCACTGGTTCTGCGAGTGCATGCATTTGCCTCTTATAGGTGGGTGGTTTGTCTACTTTTTATGGGGGCTCTGGGAACTAATGTCTCATGCTTACAAGGTGAACTTTCCTGTTTGTGGGCTCTAACTTCTTTGGTATTGAATTTTGGAAGAGGCATTAGGGACTACATTATTGAGCAGTGAATATACTCCTTTTTTTAGACTCAGGCATGCTAAGATACTATTTAAATATTTCAATTTGGCAGCCCATTCTCACTAGAGTTCTTTCTTCTTACCAAAAGTTAAGATCATCAAATCATGGGGAGGGGCATGCATGCAGAAAGGGGGAGGGAGGGTGGGACTGGGAGGTGAGGAGGGAGGGGCTTATGGGGGGATACAAAAGGAATAAAGTGTAATTAATAAAAGTTAAACAAAAAATTAAAAAAATCATGATCAAAAATACAATAGTGTTTCGTTTTGTTTTGTTTTTTACAGGAAGACGTGTGATAAATTTATTAACAATAAAATTGAGTCTGAGAATTTGCTTCCTTTAAATTTTAAGTTGGTTCATAAAGCTTAAATACACTGTGGACCAAGTTTGCTTTGATTTTGACCAATTGCTTTCCAAATACCATGGTGTGCCTGCAAGAATCTGTACACACCAATGGAAATGACTGTTCTGCAACTTGTAATATTACAACATAAAGACAGCTTTGTGGGGCTTCCTCTAAAGGCAGAGTGCAAGGAGGAAGCAAGACACATCTTGTTCACAGTGCTGATGGGGGCTTGGTTTTGCCTCCTTTTCCCTTGGGACTTTGCCCCAAGCTCTAAGTTTGCCTTTGAAAGCTTTTTAACACAGACTCAACATCTCTGTGATTGAAGCTCCTAAATATCTCTGATTAAGTAAGCTTCTCGGTCTTGTTTTTATGATCCCACATCAACCTTTGGTTGAGTTTTATTTAACCATGTGATAGCTTAAAAGTGGAGAATCCACAAACAGAAATGGGGAAGGTCAGAATCTCACATCTCTGTGGGCTGTCGATTCCAGGAGGAACAGCAGTAATGACTATATTTTGGTCAGCTTATCCCTGCACAAATTACTCCTATTTATGCTCATAACTGACATTTTCTATCATGTATGGCTGTACTCGCATCACATTAACAAAATTAATCTAAACTCATGGCCTGTTTTGCTCACTCTGTCCCATAGGATTTTGGTATAATCAACGTTCATAATGCTTTAGCTTACAAATGTAATTTGTCAGTGTTGGTAGCAAGTTCTTCAGGAATAGGCCTTTTCTTTAGGATGGTGTCTTGTTATGAAGCTATTTAGGACCAGGTTCCATCCAGAACCTATACAGTGTTGCTCTGCCCACAGCAGTTGCTACTCCATCATTTCCAAGAGTTGCACTTGTTTGTGGAGGTGCCATGGTATGTGCACAGTGATTCCTCCTTGTGGTAACCAGAGTGTTTTCACTGAGTTGTATTCTTCATTCTTAGTACATTCCATGTGACCCTTGTATATACAGACTTCTTAATATTCACTGTGTAGTTCATTCATAAGCTTAGGCTTGAGGACTCTAGCTATGTATACATAGTTTTGTTTTATATATTAATATATCCTAAATATATACTATATATGTGTGTGTGTGTGTGTATTCAATGTGCTCAGACTGTGTAACAGTACTTTTATGTATATAGTCGCAGTGCTGACCACTTGGTATTGGATAAATAATTGGAAGATCATGAATAAGCTTCTTGGGGGATCTTCCCCAGGGAACACTATTTCCCTGCTGTCAGCATCCCTATTTGCCTGTAATTAATTCTTTGTCTAGGGTTGAGGCCTCATGAACTTTTCCTCTTCTATGTTCTATGATTTTCCCCAGGGAAGACTATTTCCCTACTGTTAGCATCCCTATTTGCCTGTCATTAATTCTTTGTCTAGGGTTGAGGCCTCATGAACTTTTCCTCTTCTATGTTACCATGTCAATTAGTACAATTGTTGCTCAGATATTGTTTAGGCAGCCATGTTGATGAAAGTTAATGGGTGTAGCATCTCTGACATTTCTATGAGACATAGTTTCATAGCAAACTTCCCATTTCTTTGGCTACTGTAATCTTTCAATCCCATATTCTGAAAAACCCCAAAGCCTTATGTGCAGGATTTGTACTATAGACATGTCAGTTGGGACTGGGCACCATAAGATCTCTTGTATCCTACATTGTGATTGGTTGTGGTTTTCTGTACTTGTCAATTTCTGTTGCAAAAGGAAGTTTCTTTGATGAGGGTAGAGAACTACACTCATGTATGGACATAAGGATAAAGACTTAGAATGCAATTGTATTTCCATTTTCATTTAGTTCCAGGAAAAAAAATATTTCTTTGTTGATTTCTTCTTTGACCCAGTAATCAATCAGTCATGAGTTGATCAATCTCTGCAAGTTTGTGTGTCTGTTAGAGATTTGTCTGCTGTCAATTTTAAGATTCATTGTGGTCAAGCAGGGTGTGCAGAGTGAGTTTAACCTTTCTGAATTTGTTAAGATTTGTTTTGTCAAACACTAGATCACTGTGTGATCTAGTTTAGAGAAGCTCCTGTTTGTTGCTGAATAGATTGCATGTTCTTTGTGTTCCAGTGTAATACTCTATCAGCATTTGTTGAGTCTATTTGATGCACAATGCCATTTACTTTTCACTGTTTCTCTGCAGATGACCTGTTATGTTGGTGAATGTGAGATATTGAAATTGCCTAATATTAATGGGTTGATGTTAATCTGTGACTTTAGGTCCAGTGGCACACTTTTTTTTCTTTTCTTTCTTTATTTTTTTCTTTATTAATTACACTTTATTCACTTTGTATCCCCCCTATGGTTCTCTCCCTCCTCCCGTCCCAATCCCTCCCTTCCTCCACCCTCTGCATGCATGCCCTTCCCCAAGTCCACTGATAAGGGAGGACTTCTTTTCCTTCCTTCTGATCCAAGTCAATTAGGGCTCATCAGGAGTGGCTGCATTGTCTTCTTCTGTGGCCTGGTAATGTTGCTTCCCCCTCAGGGGGAGGTAATTAAAGAGCAGGCCAATCAGTTCATGTCAGAGACAGTCCCTGTTCCTATTACAATGGAACCCACTTGGATACTGAACTGCCATGGGCTATATCTGTGCAGGGGTCTTAGGTTATCTCTATGCATAGTCCTTGGTTGGAATAGCAGTCTCAGGAAAGACCCCTGTGCTCAGATTTTTTGGTTCTGTTGCTCTCCTTGTGGAGTTCCTGTTCTCTCCAGAACTTACAGTTTCCCACTTCTTTCCTAAGATTCCCTGCACTCTGCCCAAAGGTTGCCCATAAGTCTCAGCATCTGCATTGATAGTCTGCAGGGCAGAGCTTTTCAGAGGTCCTCTGTGTCAAGCTCCTGACTTGTTCCCTCTTTTCTCCTTCTTCTGATGTCCAGCCTCTTTGCCTTTCTGGGTAGGAATTGAGCCTTTTAGCAAGAGTCCTCCTCTTGATTAGTTTCTTTAGGTGTACAGATTTTAGTAGGTTTATCCTATATTATATGTCTATATGAGTGAGTATATACTGTGTGCATCTTTCTGCTTCTGGGATAGCTCACTCAGGATGATCTTTTCCAGATCCCACCATTTACCTGCAAATTTCATTATTTCCTTGTTTTTTATTGCTGAGTAATATTCCATTGTGTAGATATACCACAATTTGTGCATCCATTCCTCCACTGAGGGGCATGTGGGCTGTTTCCAGCTTCTGGCTATTACAAATAAGGCTGCTACAAACATGGCTGAGCAAATGTCCTTATTGTGTACTTGAGAATCTTTTGGATATATGCCTAGGAGTGGTATGGCTGGATCTTGAGGAAGCACTATTCCTAGTTGTCTGAGAAAGCACCAGATTGCTTTCCAGAGTGGTTGTACCAGTTTACATTCCCACCAGCAGTGGAGGAGGGTTCCTCTTTCTCCACAACCTCTCCAGCATGTGTTGTCTCTTGAGTTTTTGATCTTAGCCATTCTGATGGGTGTAAGGTGAAATCTTAGGGTCATTTTGATTTGCATTTCCCTGGTGGCTAATGACGTTGAGCATTTCTTTAAGTGTTTCTCTGCCATTCGATAATCCAGAATTCTCTGTTTAGCTCTGTTCCCCATTTTTTAATTGAATTACTTGATTTTTTTTTTTTTGCTGTTTATCTTCTTTAGTTCTTTCTATATACTGGATATTAGCCCTCTGTCAGATATAGGGTTGGTGAAGATCCTTTCCAAATCTGTAGGCTGTCGTTTTGTTCTGAGGACAGTGTCCTTTGCTTTACAGAAGATTTTCAGTTTCATGAGGTCCCATTTATTGATTGTTGCTCTTAGAGCCTGTGCTGTTGGTGTTCTGTTCAGGAAGTTGTCTCCTGTGCCAATGCGTTCAAGGGTATTCCCCACTTTTTCTTCTAAGGGGTTTAGTGTGTCTGGTTTTATGTTGAGGTCTTTGATCCACTTGGACTTTAGTTTTGTGCAGGGTGATAAGTATGGATATATTCGCATTTTTCTACATGTAGACTTCCAATTAGACCAGCACCATTTGTTGAAGATGCTGTCTTTTTTCCATTGAATGGATTTGGCATCTTTGTCAAAAATCAGGTGTCCGTAAGTGTGTGGATTTATGTCAGGGTCTTCTATTTGATTCCATTGATCCAGCAGTCTGTTTCTATGCCAGTACCATGCAGTTTTTAGTATTGTTGCTCTATAGTACAGCTTGAAATCAGGGATGGAGAAACCTCCTGAAGATCTTTTACTGTAGAGAATTATTTTAGCAATTCAGGGTTTATTGTTCCATATGAAGGTAAGAATTTTTCTTTCAAGGTCTGTAAAGAATTGTGTTGGTAATTTGATAGGAATTGCATTTAATCTATAAATTGCTTTTGGTAAGATGGCCATTTTTACTATATTAATCCTGCCAAGCCATGAGCATGGGAGATCTTTCCATCTTCTGATATCTTCTTCTAATTCTTTCTTCTGAGACTGGAAATTTTTTTCATACAAGTCTTTGACTTGCTTGGTTAGGTTCACACCAAGGTACTTTATGTCCTTTGTGGCTATTGTGAAGGCCGTTGTTTTCCTAATTTCTTTCTCGGTAAAATTGTGTAGCCCAGGCTGGCCTTAAAGTTGTGATCCTCCTGCCTCTGCCTCCTTCAGCAAATCCTACTGGTGTGCACCGCCACAACTGGCCCAGTGGCACACTTTTAATGAAATTGGGTGCACCAGAATTTGACACATATATGTTTAAGATAGAAATGTCTTTATGATTAATTGTTCCATTTGTTTAGGATTTAATGGTCCTCTTTAATCTTCTGATAAATTTTAGTTTGAAGTCTATTCTGTAATATATTGGGTAGTAACACCTTCTTGCTCTCCGGTCCTGTTTGGCTAGAGTATGTTTGTCTATCCTTTCACTCGAGTGTGATTATTATCTTTAAAGATAAGATGTGTTTCTTGTAAACAGATGATGTAGATTTTGGTTTTTTTGTTTGTTGGTTTCTTTACCAATTTAGTCAGCCTGTGCTTTTGATGAAAGAATTGAAGCTGTTAGTATCTATAGTTATTGAAAGCTACATGTTGATCACAGTCATTATGTTATTGACTTTTCCTGCTGTTGTTTATGTTCTTAGTGGTGCTTTGTATGTTAATGATTATAACTTTGTTTTTATGTCTACGGTTTCTTGGCTATGTTCATTCTTCTCTTTAGCATAAAATGATGCTTCCTGTATTTTCTGTAGATGTCATCTTTTGGATAAAAAAAAATAGGCTGTTTATATCTTGGAAAGTTTCTCCTTTAACTATAGCAGATAATTTTGTTGGGTATACTAATCTAATTTTTCTGTCATGGTCTTTTGGGAGTTAGAATTCGTTGTTTCTGACTCTTGGCTTCTAAAGTTGCCACTGAAAAAAATCTGCTGTTATTCAAATGGGTTTTCCTTTTTATGTGACTTGTCTTTTTTTTTTCTTTGTAGTTTTCAATACGTTTTTACTTGTTCTGTATGCTTAGTGTTTTAACACTGAGTGTAACATAGGCAGTTTCTATTATGGTCTTAGCTCTTTGGTAGTCTGTGTACATCTTGTATACGTATGGGTATATCTTTATATAGTTTTAAGAAGTTTTTGTCTATGGTATTGTTTAAAATCTGATCTATGACATTGACCTGATAGTCTCCTTCATCTACTCTTATAATTTTATCATGTGGTCTTTCCATGGTGTTCCACATTTCTTGTATGCTCCTTTTCTGTGCTTTTAAGAAAAACGTTATATTCTTTGCTTAATTTGATTAGATCCTGTACTTTATCTTCAAATCCTCATATCATGTCTTCTGCTTGCTTCATTCTCCTTGCATGGTGTTCCCCTGAGCGTTGTAGTTGGGTTATTGGGTTTTTAATCTCATGTTTGTTTCAGCTTGAGTACCCTTCAATGTTTCTATCTTTACTAAATTCCATTTTCAACGTTGGGGTTGTCTTCACTACATCCATCAGCCGTATGTTTGTATTGCCTCAGGTATCACTCATTCATCCATACTCATCCATGTTCATTATTGTCATCTTAAATCTTTCTACAGTGAAGCAATCCAACAGAAGTTCTTTCTCCTGTGTAACTTCAACATTAACCTGTTGCTCACCATTCTTCATTCCTCCTACTCTCTATGTGCTAACTCCATTATACTCTTCAACTTCTGGGAGATTAACTTTTCTAGATTCCATATCACATGGTGTTTGTCTTTCTGTACTTAACTTCATCCATTTTCCTAGCCATAGGGCTTACTGAGGCATGCCAGCACTCTGGGCTTTACACATGCTGAGATTTGAACTAGGTTCTTCATGTTTATTTAACAGGTACTTTCCTGACTTAGCCATCTCCTCTGTTAGAAATATAAGTTCTTGATACAGGTATTCAATAAATGCTTTAGATTCCATGTAGACATGTACAATTAAATAAGTGGATTTTATTGTCAAAATTCACATTCTTTACAATCAATACCCTTTTTTGTTATTTTTTTATCATCCATGAGCTTTTATAACTCAAAATTGGAGGCAAGAGTTAACATGTGCAAACTTCTATGTTATATTTTCCTATTTCTTAATTCCTCATATTCTTTCTGCTTCATGTTGTAATCCTGTCTGTATTTGGACACTTAGTAGGGTACTTTTTGTTCCATTTGCATCTCTGATAAACTGCTATTATTGGATTCTTACTGTCAAGGGAAGTTCTTCAAGTTCTGTGTACAGTGAGTACTTTATTTACCTCTTTCAAGGCCTCCCAAGGTAGACAGAATAGCCAGTGAATCAAAGATTATAGGTGGTCAACTCAGTGACTGAAGGTTTCAGGACACTAAGGCAACCTGAGACATAATTTCTGATTCCTTTTATCAAACACAAGTAGATGAATGTGCTGAAGATTTCAAAAGCTATTCATAATGATGCAAGTTGAAACTGGAAGGCCTATTTGAAACCATGGCAAGAACTGCTCATAAATGCTCACATGCTTTCTGTCTTGTGAACATCAAACATTCCTATTAAAGGAGGTATTTTTGAATGCTCTTTCAAAATGCAGTTCAATTAGTAGCTATTCCTCTCTACCTGGCAAAGAAAATCATAGAGGAATTCTAGAATGTTGGTCACCATTGACCTCTGCCCTTCTTTCCCTTTGTAGACATTGACGAGTGTGCAGAAGGACGCCATTACTGCCGCGAGAACACCATGTGTGTGAACACACCTGGCTCTTTCATGTGCATCTGCAAAACGGGGTACATCAGGATTGATGATTATTCGTGTACAGGTAAAGGATGCCTATTTGAAATAGAGTATTTCCTGTTTTGTTCAGTTTTCAAATATATTTTTTTTAATTCTAAGAAGTGTGTCATGAATGTTTCCTCACAAGAAAAATTAAAATGGAAATCATTGCATCTTGATTTAGCATTTAATTGTGAATCTACTCTAAAGAACAGAGTACTTGGCATTGAATGACCTTTGCTTGGGGAGACAAGAACAAATATTTACTCGGCCTCATAGGGCATTAACTGTAAACCAAAGATGCAAGTATATATCCAAGTCTTTCTTAGGAAAACTGTAAGTTTACATAAATGAGATTGAAAGATTATTTACAGGATACTGGGTGATCCCCAAACAGCTAGCTCACTGAGAAGTCTCCCTGCAGCATAAATGGTCCCCCTGGCTGCATAGATGAGACCCCGTCTCCGTTACAATTTCACTCACACTCTGGAACCTCCTGAGAGTGGCTGTATGTAACTCTGCATCTGGAATAAAATTATGTACAGCTGGAATGGAGGTGCAAGAGAGGGTAGCTGGATTCTTGGGTATAGATCTAGTGTCAATCCCTGACAACTCCTATAAGGGATACTCAACGGAACCAATCTTGAGGCTGTCCACTCATACACAGCTACTCTGGGTAAGATAGGAACAGATGTTGTTCCTGAAGTGAAGCATTTCATGATACTCTTTCTTCAGTTCTTACATTCTCTCTGCCCTTTTTCTTTCCATGATGATCTCTGAGCCTTGGAGGGAATGATATAGATATTTGGTTACTTTCTTTTACATGTGGGCATCGGACCATTGTGCTACAACAAAAATCACTTATTCTTCTGGAGTTTGGTAGAATAAAAGTCTATACACTAGCCACTACTCAGTTCAAGAAGCTTCTCTGACCAAGGCTGACAGCAGCAAATATAGATGTAAACACATGTAGTTAGAAAGCAATTTTATAAGCACATCATCTTTGTTTAACAAAAAGAAAGAAAGAAACAAACAAAAAACAGTATTATCTGCATGACTCTGGTCTAGACCTCCCTAGACATGGGCTTTTCACTGGATTTATCCTGCCTGATGTGAATTTTCTCCTGTGGGAGTTTGATCAGAGCTCAAACCCGAATGGAAACTAGTTGCTTACACTCTTAACACTCATGCCATTATAACACTAGATGGTTCCCCTTTCTGTTATGCTGACAGCATAACCCAGCGATCTGAAGGGAAATAGGTCTACTAATGACAATTCTGTACCAGCAATCCATGTAGCAGCTCCTGGCACTACATGAGCTATCAGCAAGGAAGAAGCTTCTAGCTCACTTTACCCCGGTTTCCTCATGTTCCACACCCCAAGTATACAGTGTTTTCAGCAATATGATCTTACTATTTAGTTCTGGTAGTCAACAAACAGCCATGGAGATGATCTGTATTGTTTGGGGAGGCTTGGAACAAACAGGTGATAAGCAGACAGCTGACCCTTGACACTGAGTTTCATGGATTCTGGTAGCGTTTGTTCTACCTCACAAGTATCTTTCTTTACTTTTTAGCTGTTATTTTAACCTTTATGGCTGCCTGTTGGGAGGTTTCCTCACCCACACTTTGTGTTACCTCTGCCTTACCTTATGATGTTCTGAAGCATTTCGCAGTGGTTGCTGTAGCAGGTCACAGGCCCTAGAGCTGCATAGGGCGGTTGCTTGTGTCACTCCTTCGGAAGCTTTCATTTTGCCTCTGGTACTGTGAAAGGCAGTGCTCAGGGTAAAGGCGTTCAGGCCAGTTCCAGCTCAGGGGCCTCTGGTCTCTGTATCTAAAATCAATGATATTTTCAGCAATAGGGATTTATCTGCCATCTCTGGGGGCTACCAAGGAGTAGCCCATAGTTTGAGGAGTTTCTTGGACAAGCCTGACTAACAACTCAAAAGACAGCTTATGTTCGGTGTTGGGGTTTTCATTAGATAGTCTTTTGTACTTGGAGGAGGAACTGGTAGTGACTGTCTTTTTAGAGAGGGTTTGCAGGATATCTGCAAACCTACTGCCATCCATTCTCAGAAAGAACCAGTTGGCCTCGGAAGTCACCAAACTATATCATTTAGCCTTCTGCATTCTGCTATCTCTATGTGCTGACTTAGAGGTCAGCATGGATGATAGCGTTTTTATGTTTCTTTTCTCTTTGTTACTTATTGCAATTCCAAATTTGGGAAAGTTCTTTCTGGACAGACAACCCAGGCTCAATTGCACATTGTAACATCCTAAGTAGGGACGGTTCAACAACTTCCGCAACTCCCTAGCAGTCCTGTTCCAGACTACAGTATACTCTTTATATTATAATATTTTATCTTTATTAATTACAGTTTATTCCCTTTGCATCCCACCTGTAGCTCCCTCCCTAATCCCCTCCCATTTCCACCCTTCCTCCCTCTTCTCTACCCCAGTCCACTGTTAGGGGAGGTCCTTCTCCCCTTCCATCTGATTCTAGTCTATCAGGTCTCATCAGGAGTAGCTGCATTGTCTTCCTCTGTGGTCTTCCTCTGTGTCTTCCTCTGTGACCCCCTGAGGGGGAGGTAATCAAAAAGCAGGCCAATCAGTTTATATCAGATATAGTCCCTGTTCCCATTACTGTGGAACCCACTTGGACACTGAGCTGCCATGGGTTACATCTGTGCAGGGGTTCTAGGTTATCTCCATGCATGGTCCTTGGTTGGAGTATCAGTCTCAGAAAAGACTCCTGGGCCCAGATTTTTTGGTTCTATTGGTCTCCTTGTGGAGCTTCCGTCCCCTCCAGGTCTTTCTATCTTCCCATTCTTTCATAAGATTCCCTGGACTCTGCCCAAAGTTTGGCTATGAGTCTCAGCAACTTCTTTGATACTCTACAGTATATTCTTTGCTTCATCTTCAGTGCCCAGGATGTCCTCATGTGCCTTTGGCAAATTACATTCATCAAGGAAGCACATTACCTCATAAGACATAGAAGAAGATGGCTCCATAGGAATGTCTCCCACTGATTTGTCACACCTGACAGACAACTCAGCCTTAGTTGCATGTTTTATCAGTTATGTCAGGTACACAGTGACAGCTAAATGCAGTAAGTAGGAACACCATTCTCTACTACATGGAGAAGGACAGCCACCCATGTATTGCTCCACAGACACTCTAGCCTCAGACAGCTTAGCTTTGTTTATATGTCTCATTCCTCACAGCAGGAACAACACAACTTTCCCTCCCAAATTCATCTTTGGTTCTGTCACATTCCTGTATTGTGCTGAACTTTTACTCTTTCTCTCTCTCTCACCCAAGGGAACACAAACAATGGAACAAAGCAACAATTCCATCCAAGTCTAGCTTAGTTTACTGAGTTTACACCTAGCAGCATAGGTGAGGGGCTGTGGGGTGTTTTCCCCACAGCCGTGTTACCCCAGCATGGATGGTGAACCCCCATTGCTACATAGATGGATTCTCTCTCCAGTTTACCTTTCATATTCTACATACTCTAGCACTTCCTGGGGCAGATGGAAGGAAGTGGCTGGAAGCTGAGTTGATAATCAAATGACCCTCCCCGACCCTTCTGTCCAGGGAACCCCAGTAGACCTAATCTTGAAGGGCTTTTGTGGGTAGCCCAGCTGTTCTATCATGATAGTCATGACTGAAATGCTCAGGGGACACAGTCTACAGGACCTCGCTTAGGGGATCTTTTATGCCTCTTGTTAGGAAAAGAAAGAAAAGCTGAAGAGGAAAGTCAAGATTATGCTAAGTATATACTTAAATGTTTCCTTTCTCTAATCTTATGTGAATTACTAAGGCCACTTGAAGAGGCAGCCCCTAAATGATACTTTATGTAATGGAAGAATAATTTCACAAACATTGTGATGTTCTTCAGTCTCTCAGAGGTAGGAAAACTGGAGGAAACAGGAGTCTTCAAACCTTGGTGAAGTGCAGTTGACCTACATTGAAGTGTCCCTTCTGCTTCTTTTCTGAAATGCCCTTCCCTTCAGAACTATGACAAGTCCCTCTCAGGGCTGCCCTGGGTGGTTTGTGAAGTTTGATGTTGGTACATGGATTCCTATACATACATATAAAAACAAATGGAAGAAGAAGATCAGCTCTAGCACCATAGGACCAGAAGGAAAGTGAACATGAAATGGGACATTCCTTTGCATTCTACCTTTTAATTGTATTTTACATAAAAATAACAAAATAGCTAAAATCATAAAGTTAGACAGAACCTAAAAATGTTCTTTAATCATTTCCTATTCCCTCTCTCAATTATACATTCTCCATCAATCAAAATGATGTTACATATAATCCATAGAATTTCCAGGGAAGGGGCATCTATATACTCATTGGCCACCCAGGGAGTATAATATATCTTATATATAATATATTATATATAATAATATCAATAAATACTAGTTTCACGTTAATGGTTAACAATAACAACAAACCCCAAAACCTAAGATCCAATCTTCCCAACCTGCTGCATCTAAGGTGACAGCTGATGTTGTGGTTCTTAAAGCTAAGAGTTCTAGTGCTGTCTGACTGGTCTGACGATGCACTCTCAGACACTTGGGAAAGCTGTGCAGCTCTTTATCCTTCCCAGCGATTCTCTGCTTTTCTTATAACAATGCAGTGTAGAAGGCCCACGCTGATGTCTCCCCAGGGCATGCTCTTCAGAGGTCCACTTATGTTCCCAGTCTGTATGCTGGCTACACGTCTAGCTGCAGCGAATCCAGCTGTCAGCTTTGCACCATTGTGGCATTTTTCTTGCATTGCCTTTCTATCTCTCATTGCATGTTCCTTCCAAATGAAGCCTCACCAACCGCTGTTTGTTTCTGACCACTGTGGGAGAATCTCCCCTTAAGCTTCCAGAGTATCTCATAAGATGGATAAAATGTCTTTCAGCAGGATGAAGAGGAAAGCTGAGATCATTTTCAGAAAAGCTGCTCAGGGTAAGGCTTTGGGGCTGATTAGAGAAGGACCAAGACTTTCAAAATTTTGCAGAGGACAGGAACATATTTCCTTAATGAGACACTGGCCTTTCCAACTAATGCATTTCTTCTGCTTCTTTTACAGAGGAGAAACTTTTCTGGCCCTTAAATTCCTATCTATCTAAGTGGGTCTACCAGAGTAAAAGCTTATAGCTCTACCAAAACGCTGGGTTTCTGGGGGAGTGTGACTAGCTTTTTGTTTTTAATCTAGAGTCAGGTGAGTGCATTGGAAATATGTAAGGGACTTAGGCCAGTCCCTTACAACACTTCCCTACGTGGGAGCCTCCATACAAGAGGCTCAAAGGTGAACCTCCTCTTTGGGTTGGCTTTGTGCCTAAAGCCATCTAGCATCTTCCTCTTTAGGGGGCACTGTGAGATCTGAAGGGGACTCGTCTTCTCTGATAAAGGTTGCAGTTTATTGGCTCTGCGTTCAGTGACTAGCACGCCCAGCTGCAACTGATGTAACCAGAGTAACTGTCTGTGGCACTGCATCTCCCCTTCCCCATCTGTGGCTGCACCCCAAAGTTTTCTCTTCTTCACTTTTTCTGTGGCCACTGTTGTAAATGTTTTATACCTGTGTCCCCCTCTCTCTTACTGTTGAAGAGTCTTCTGCCTAACAGAATTGCCACTTTTAGCTATACCCATAAGACTCTTAGAGCTGCCTGTCTTGACTGAAAATCCATCACAGGCATTTAAAGAAGACTTCAAGAGCAATACATATGGCTTTACCGTCCAGGTCTAATCAATACTGGAAGCTCTCTCTGTGTTAAGAACCTCACACAGCTAATGTGGGTGACTTGCATGCCTGAGGAGCTGCCTCCCATGGTTGGGCTTTTGAAAACTTCAAGTCCTTTGAATTAGGTTTTTCCCTTTACTGTTAAGGTTAAAGGAGCCGAAGAATTCTTGAAGACAATTTATTCTAAGCTCCAGACTTTCTCCGATGGGGCCGCTGAAGTTTTCTGGCACTGGCTGCCTTCCCGCAGTGATGTGGTGAGAGGCAATGTGAAACTAGTGATAAGCCCCATCCTTAGTTTTGATTAGAGTCACCATTTGCCTCACTGTCAATTGTTTGAACATAAGGAGGAAAGACTCATATTTTATGTAGACACACACTATTTAATTTGTACCACTCAATAAATAAAATTTCTTGTAGACTTGTGGTTCATCAGCTTCTACTGAAAGAGAAATCTCTCATCCCTCCCCCTGCCCCCAATGCCCACACACATGGTCCTAATCCTAAGTCAGTAATTAGTAGATGTATTTCGTTTGCCTCCGACGTGGTTATAGAGCTACTGCGATGATTCAGTTGACCATTTTCACCAATGCTGCAGCAGATCAAACTTTCATAATCTCATTAGCATAATTTATTTCCAAGAAGATCGTATGATATTCCTAATTAGTGATTCATAATTTCTCTCCTTTCCACATCCGGTATAGAGAAAAGACTGGTTATACCCACAAGGGAAAGAGGTGAGGAGGAAGCACGGGAGAGACAAAGGAAATGCAGGAAGAGGACGGACAGGGAAGGGAAAGGGAAAAAGAAAAAAAGGAGAGAATAGGGCAGGAGAAGGGGAGGATAAAAGAAAGAGGCTTTGCAAAATATGACTCAAAATATTTAAAGTTCATTCTTTATTCTTCAGGGTCCTCACAATGATGCAGTTACGTTTTTTTTTCTTGGTTACTGTTCTGGAGGAACGAATTCTTTGCTCACTAACAGGAGCATAAGACAAGTTAGGTACAGCATGGATCCTTCTGGGCACCTCTCCCTGTCCCGGTTGTATGTAATAAATAGAGCAAAATAAAACATCTGAAGAATAAAGATAAAATCAAGGGTTTTGTATTATCAAAAGATAGACACCTGAGTGGAGAGACCTGTGCCTCAGAGATTCTTCACATACCTGTGATTGATTGCTACAGTGAGAAAGGGTTTATTTTGTGGTTGTTTGTCTATTGCTGTCCTAACATCATGTGGTTTCTTGGAGTGGGAACAGGGGGATGAGAAGAAGGGGGCTCCTTAAAGGCACAGCAAAGGGTCTTGCCTGCTTAGGAAGCAAGTTGTTCCTGTAGAACAGCGATTGCCATACAGGGAAGGCTACCTGCCCACTTCCAGAAGTTACCTGACAACTTGCTTCTCACAGCTACAGGGGACAGGTGGGATGCTGTGCGCACCTTGAGGTAAGGGTCTGGGCTGCTGCTGTGTTTCCTACAGCCTAGCTGTCTTTTTGCGGAAATAATTTATTTCCCTGGTATTCTTTTGGCTGCTTGCTTTCCCTCATTATTTTTGAAATGGTCCATTAATTCTCGTGAGCAGCCCCTGAAGCTCAGCATTATCTGGCAATAAGGTGATGCCCATGTGGAGAAATCCTGCCTTAGTATCCCTGATCAGAGTTATAGGACACACTTGTTTTTTCACTTCCTCGGCTTGCCTAAGTGTCCTCTTTAGGCTCTGTGCAGTGTGTGCTGCTTTCCTAACTCCTTAGTTACAGAGTGCCCTTCTGTGACACTTTGGTGACAGACAGGAGCCCTCCTCACAAGTCACACCTCCAACTGGTTTCTTTGCTCTTCTTTCTGCAATTAAATGCCTTGTCTTTTTTGCTTGTATCTTTGCTTGATTGCATTCCTGTGTATCATATGTGTGCCTGATACTTGCAGAGGTCAGAAAAGGTATCAGATCCCCTGAAACTACAGTTACAGAAATAGTAACTTTGAGCTACCACGTGGGTGCTGGGAAGTGAGCTCGAGTGCTCTGCAAAAGTAGCCAGTGCTTTTAACCATTGAGCCATCTTTCCAGCCCCTAGGGGGGAAAAACATTTTTAAAGACACCAGAAATAACCATAAAAGAAAATAGTTGGACTTAAACCACATTAAGTATTTGAATGTGTTTGTACATGAGTTCATGTGCCTATAGTCTAGCACAGGGAATATCTGTCTATCTATCTATCTATCTATCTATCTATCTATCTATCTATCTATCATCTATATCTATCTAATATGTATACAATTTTAATCTCTGACAGCACAGACATGACAAATCAGTGTGGAGAAAGAAGTTATCTAATAAATATGTTGGGACAACCAGTCACATACATGGAAAAATAAAATTAGATTTATCCTTCATGTCATAAAGTGTTAAATGACTATGACAACAAAATATTAAAACTGTGAAAGCAATCGTAAACAACATGAAAATATGGAAGAAATGTGTGATCTAGGCTATTATTTTGTGTTTACCATTGTTTTACTTTCATGTTTATAAAAATTAAAAGAAGGAGGAGGAAGACAAAGGGAAAGAGAGAGGAGGAGCTGATCTTAGCTTAGCTCAGGTGAATGGTTGTGCTCTAACAGAATTTCAGGCCTCAGCTGAAACAGCACAAGGATTCTTGGGGCCCCAAAGGACCCGGTCCAGATCTTCCTCACTGTGCTTCTGCCAGCTGTAGCTATTACTGTTGTCCGGGGACCTTGGTCCATGACACGTATCTCAGCACAAAGTATTCTAGAAGTCATTTGACTTTTGTTATTGCTGTTAAACAAAGTGCCTTCTTTGCTACTTTCTCCAAGGAAGTATTTTTACAGTGTTTGCTCTGCCTGTGCCTGCCCCTCATGACATGTTGGGGTCACTCAGTCTCTGCTGATGTACAGCAAGGTCAGCACAGCAGTCTGTAACATCAGCGCTCCGGTTCTGTCCATTATGCTTCTTTAATGTGTTCACTATGTAAACAGAGTGGTGAATTTCAACGTGAGAAGTTTTCTGCACTTTGCTTTGTTACTGTTGCCTTTCTAGCATCTCCGTAGCTCTTGTCAGAACACAGAGACAAGGGTGTGAGATGCCTGCCTTTCCTGAAGTAGCTGCCCTGTCTATTTATTAAACTTCTCTATCAACTGTTCGAGACAGTAATTTGTATAAGACACCCCTTTAATCCTGGCACTTGGGAGGCAGAGGCAGGTAGATCTCTGAGTTCGAGTCCAAACTTGTCTATAAAGCTAGTTCCAGGACAGCTAGGGCTACAAAGAGAAATTCTGTCTCAAAACAAAAAACAAAAAACACACACATATACCGTATATATACATACACATACACACACATATACCGTATATATACATACACATACACACACACATATACACACATTATTTTGGAAAGCACCAGCAACATTGCTTTTGTTCTGCCTTTTTTGAGAAATAACTTAAGTCAATGCTAGTAATAGCTTGTATGAACGGACAGTAATTTTATCATTAGCTATTTAAAATAGCTCTTGATAGATTTATCAAAGCTATAAGTCCTGAACAAGATATATAATTCATTGTATGTGCCTTTGTCAACTAGTGTATAAATGGTAAAGGTGTTGAGATTTCTGAGGAAGTGACATAGAAGACAGAGGCCACAAGAAGGCCTTTGTGAGAACAATTACAGGAAGTAGAAATAGGTGTATCAGCTTTCACAAAATATCCTAAATAAAACTACTCTAGGTACAAAATGCCTAGCTCAGGAGAAATGTTTAACAAGCATTAGCCACCTTATTATTGGTGCTATTGTTGTTAGAGAAGCTATCTTCTTGAAGAAATGTTTTATTTCTCTGGGATCCGTCTGTCTCAGTGCTTTTCAGGTTATTTTTAAACTGGGTCATTAATTTCGTGAAGTTGACAGCTTCTTTGGAAAGTTGGACTAGCCATTCTTATTAATTCAGTTGTGAACAGAGACTTTAAAAAGACCATGAAACTCAGGTGTAAAGGACGAGCATTTTCTTAGGAACTGGAACTTCTTCCTTCAGAGAATCCACTGTGCTTCCTTAGCTAGGGGTGTTCCCATTGATGTGTAGGCCCAGTGTTGGACAGAGGCTAGAGCGAGGCACATGGGACCCTGCTGGGATTCGCAGCTGCCCAGAGGAGAGACGTGGACCACCAGAGAGTCAGTTGGCTTGGCTAGGTCTCCAGAAGCTCGCCTTGATGAGCCTGCTTTCTTTCATATGGATTTCTTTTCTTGGGAAGCCCAGAAAACCTTCTGTCAGGCAATCCTATCGTATGACTCCGAGCTGCCATGGCTGTTGGAAAACTTTTCAGTGACTAATTCCTTTCAATTGTGTTTTCTTGACATTGCAAACAGCAGTAAATTACAGTGTAGGTCAACCTTTACATGAGATGTGAAACTCAGAAAATTTAGGTTTGAAAATTCACAAACATATCCCCAGAAGCAAACAGATGTCTCATTTGCCTCCTGTAGTTCACCATATATTGTTATACTTTGTAGCTATGGTTGGATAACTTAAAAATATGAACACAAAGGATACAAAGTGAATTAAAGTGCTATGCCCCAGGATTAAAAGAATTAATGATGACAAGCTTTTTCTAAAAACCATCACCTAAGGCTAGAGACATGGCTCCGTGGGTAAGAGAGATTATTGTGCAAACATGGAGACCGAGTTTGAACCCTGAACACCCACACCAAAATCTCAGCGTGGATGTAGTTGCCTGTAACCTAGCTTGGGAGTGAAGACACAAGTGGACTCTAGAGTCCATTGGCTGAAGAGGCGGGCGAAAAGCCAAGCTTTTGGTTCAGCGAGAGACGCTTTCTCAAGGCAAAATCACCAAGTGAGAGAAGAAGATACAGTATGTCTTCCTCTGTCTTCTACACACCCCAATACCCATGTGCATGCACTGCACACGCAGAGAACACATCACACATGTGTATACAATGCATTTCACATGCACACACACACACATATATAACACATCACACACATGTACTCACACACATACACAATGCTTCTCTCACAAACACTCATGTATACAACATATCTCACACCTACCTACACATGTACACAACAATCACATGCCCACACAGCACTTCAATGCACATATACAAAATTTATATCACATGCACACATAAACACAAGTTACACACATGTACAGCAGTGCGCACACACATGTACACAACACATCTCACATACATATATTCAACACATCACACGCATCATGCACACACATGTACACACACACACCCTATAAACTAAAAACCTGTATCCAGGAAGCATTTCCAGGAGAGCATGCACCATAGTCCCCAGGACGGGTTAATGTTCAGGGTACTGCAGACAGTGGTAAGAAAACTTGCAGAAAAGAAATGTGCCTGCACAGTTACCAAGAGGCCAAGGCTACATACTTACCTCCTTTCTGAAACACATATGTGCGTTACACAATTAGCACTCAGCTCAGAAAGGAACGGGCTTAAAGGCTTAGGCAGGAGAATTGCCTTTTGGAAGATGAAAAGCTCAGGAGGAATCTGTTCCGAATCTGTCAGTGAGTGGGGGAGGCTCAGAGGCTCCGACACTGTAGTTTCCAGGCTTGTCAGAGCCTCTGTGCTCATCACAGTGCAGCTATCCTACCTGGCTTGGACCTCCAGCCTATCTGGCTACGGTTTGATCTTCACAGTTCCAGAGTTATGTTGCCAAGCTAGCCTGGCTCTCCAAGAGCCCACCTGTGCTCTCGATGACAGGAGAGGCCTCATTAGCAAGCCTCACCCACTTCGACTTGGTTAGTCACTAAACCCCAATTTGCTCCTGTTCCAGATGGATGTGTTGCTTGAATTATCTTTCAAGATTTCTTTATGTGAAAAGCATGGAGTTGAAAATTCACCTAGGGGAATACAAAGATCACCCAAGCCAGCAGTTTAACAATAGCTGTGTCTTAGCAGCAGATGCCTCCCTTCTTGGTTGCTGACAGATGACTCTCAGGCTCCCTCATCCTTTTGATCACCCTGTGGCAGACTTCATCTTCCAGTTCGGTTGCTGGCCTAATCCTGCTGAAGCTGACATTGCCTGACCTCACTGTCCTCTCTCTTTTCCCAGCCCAGGACACCTCAGTGGTGTCACAGCTAAGGCACATCATAGAGTCATAGAGTGGGGATCCAGAGATGAGTTTTCCTCTCATATAAAGATCCTTTTTTTTTTTTTTTTTTTCTGGAGTGAGGTATGTTCTCACGGTCTGGATGAGGAGCAGATTTTGCTGGCACTCTTTTGTCACTTATTTTAGTGATTAATTCTTGTTTTCTGCTCCTCTTTAAGGGGTTTCCCTTCGCCTAACAAATGTTATTTTATTAAATATCATTGGGCTAGTTATCTACTGCTGTATAACAAAGAGTGCCAAACACAGAAACTTAAGCAACAAACACAGCGTCTGCCAGACCTGCTGGAGTGAGGACCCAGGCACTGTATAACCAAGCGGTCAGTTTCAGAGCTCCTCAGGCTGCAGTCAGGGGCTTGGCAAGAACTGGGGAAAGCTTCATTCCAAGTTCATGTGTTTTGCTGTTGGCTGATAGTTTCCCACTGGTATGATGGTAAATTGCCCTTAGTTCCTTACAGCATGGCATGGACCCTCTAACATAATAAACATCTCCATCTACCAAAGCTGTTACAGGAACGAGCCTGCCAACAGGATGAAATCACTGTCTTTGCAATGGTACATGCAGACCTGGCAATTTGTTGCCTCTTCCATATTAGAAGAAAATCACTGGGTCTAGCCCACACTACAGGAAAAGGGGTTTCACAAAGGCCCACGTGACAGTCTATTCAGGCTGAGTACTATATGCATTGACTATATGGGAGAAATAACTCTCCCCCCAACTGTGCTAAGCATGAGTAAGCAGCAGCAGGTGGAATAAGAGGAGAGAGCTGGAGCATTAAAGTCTGTTAAGAACTGCAAATAGAATGGGAAACTCATGCTGTACATTTCCTTCCTTTTCTTTCCACCAGAACCATGGTACGGGTCGTGGTAGGTTATCATCCTGTCTAATAAATACAGCCTAGGTCAACACTGTAGTGGAGCAGAGTACAGCAAGGAGGAGACATGCAAGAGCCCTGTGGGAGGACGGGGAATGATCTGGTGGAATCCTGGCTGGATTTGCTCACTGAGTGACATGGAAATTAAGGTTTTTAAAAGAGGCTGTTTGTACTGATATCTGCTGGGACAAGGAAAATTAGTTTTCTTTTGTTGGGTTACTCTGGGTATATCAACCACACGCAGGGGCAGGGTCCTTGCCTCGGAATAATCGGCCAAGACAAAACAGACTCCACTGTATTTTGTTTGTTTGGTTTTCCCTTGCTTTTTGGTTTGTTTTTGTTTGGGTGTTTTTTGTCTTATTGGTTTTCTTTTTTTTCTCATTTGTTTGCTTGCTTTTATTTTCATTTTTGTTTTCTCTTTTCTTTTTTGTCTTCGAGAGAGAGGGAGAGAAGGTGGGTGGGCAGGAAGAAGGTGGGAGCTGATCTATGAGGAGCTGGGGAAGGTTAAGAATGGGATCAAACTATAGTGTATGAAAAAATTAAATAAAAATACAGTAAAAAGAAAAAAATACGTTTTTTAAAAAGGTGAATACTCATTTCAGGGGAGGAAGAAGTAAGAGAAAACATTTTTAATGTATTTCTTTGTTTGCTTTACATCCTGATCATGGTCCCCCTGTTCTCCTCCGAGTCCTCCCTCACACACCCCTGCACTCATTCTCCCCTCTCCTTCTCCTCAGAGAATGGGGAGGTCCCCTATGGGTACCAGCCCACCCTGGCACGTCGAGTTGCAGCAAGACTAAGCATGCCCTCTCCCACTGAGGCCAGACAAGGCAGCCCAGCTAGAGGAAGGGGGTCCAGAGTCAGGCCCTCTGGAAGCTGGGGGACCCACATGAAAAACAAGCTGATCATCTGCTACATATGTGCGGGGGACCTAGGACCAGTCCCTGTATGCTCTTTGGTTGGTGGTTCAGTAAGACAAAACATTTTAAGAAATAGAAAGAATAGGATGACTTGGTAGGAGAATAGGCCGCTTGGTAATAATCATCTTAGTGAGAATGGGATTGCAAGAGACAAAGCCTGGCTTGTGGAAAAGCAAAGGCATGTTTTACGGTTTCTGAAACTCAGGCAATCTACGAAGCCCCAAGGAAGCTTTGTGTTGAACTGCTGGTGCTTTGTTTCTGTCATGTGATATTGTTTTACTTTCTGCATGAAAACTTGTTTATTTAATTGACTGTGCTTTCCCCAGCCAGTGCTGGCCACCTTCAAAGGGCAAGGCAGTGCTTTTACTTTCAGAAAGACAGAATGCTTGTCATTCTTGGAGCTCTGTGAAAACAGATTTTTAATGTGGACTAATAAAAACTCATTTTCCAAATTTTCTAAATACAGCTGCATTTATTAACTGACTGAGGCATGTTATAACAACAGATTCATGTATGTGTGTCCATCCATCCATCCATCCATCCATCCATCCATCCATCCCATACGGAGAAGACAAAATAACAGCAGCAGAAAGCAGACAGAACATGACTACAAGGTCCATAGCATCTTGCTAATTTAGCCAAATCAAATTACATGCTCTCCCTGGCCCTCTTTTCCCCATGAGCATTTTTGTGGCATTTTAGCTTATGGCTGACATCTGAGTTAAGCCCCTTAAATTTGAGTCCTTGTTCTACTCAATTTACCTCAATCTCTCCACATTTAAAATGCCATTTTATACTTATTGTATGTTGTTTTAAATACATGAAGGGAATCATGCTAAGTGATTGACATGAGAGCTGAACACAAGGACTCCAGAGGCAGTAAGCGGTGGCACCTGGCTCTGGGCACAACCCTCATCTGTGACTTTCCAAAGCAAAAGGACCTTTCAGCAGATGGGAGTAAGGTTAAGGACTTTAAAATAGAGAATTGCCCTGGATTACCTACGTAGATCCACTATAATCATGAGTCATTAAAAAAGAAGATTTTTTTCCCAGCTGTGGTCAGAGAGAGGTGCAAATTCAGAGACTATAAGGGAGATGTAGCTCAACCAACTGTGAAGATGAAGAGGAGGCCCTGATCAGGAATACAGGCTGCCACAGAAGCAGGAGAAAGCCAGAAAGAGCTTTTGCCCCAGGCCCAAGGAGCACAGCCCTGTGCACACTGATTTCAACCAACCCATCCTGTGGAGGACTCCTAACCTACAGGACTGCAGAAGCCCGTACTATTTTAAGCTGTTGATTTTTAATTGCTGTAATGGGAATAGAATAAAAATGGGAATAAAAACTGGCACAGTGTTCTTATTAGATAATACTGTTGGATTGTCTGCAACTGTATTTTAAAGGGATGCTCTGTTCCCAGTTCTTTCTGATTATTGAGGAGACCTGGTAATTCTGGAGCAAGAGTGTTACCTGCAGGGAGAGTTGCATAATCAGTAAAGGAGAAAAACTCAGTTGATGCTTATGCTCAGATTTCTTACTTTCATGATTAGGTGCCTTTTGCCTTATTTGCTTTTGCTCTAAAAGTTAAGGTGCTCATTGTTTCTAAGACTGTCCAATTTGGCTTCTACTAAGACAAACATACAACAATCACATAGAAATAGATCACGAGTTTACCTCCATCACAGGAATTAAAAGACGATAAGAGAACTCTTCTTATCTGCCTCCTTTTAAAAGGGTTTCTTAACTTAATAATGGTAATGGTCCAGTCAACATGGTAACATTGAGTTATGGGGAATGTGTGCTGTCTTCAGAATGCCGGGTTTGGGGGTAAGGAAGGATCTGTGCCAGCAAGGCTCCATCTGAGCCACAAATCAGGGGTCTGTGGGCTACATTGGCTTTCAGTGGAGATTTATTTGGCTTTGGGGGCATTTTAATGATTCAACACTCAAACGGTCAGAAGATTTCATTATAAAACCTGGATTTCCAGCTAGATTTTCAGATTGTTCTGTTATGTCTGGATCTGCATTGCCACACTTCAGCAGAGCAGATACAGGGACAGCCAGCCCACAAGTCCTTCCACAGCCCCAGCCTCAGCGACTCCACAAAGAAAGTGCATATATAATACCAGAGTCATGATCTCCAGGCTGCCCTGACTGCTTACCTACCTGACTAACACATGAATCAGGCGGATTTACTTTACAGCTCGTGATTATTAGATGGTGAGGAGTGTGCTCACCGTGGAGGTCTAAACACAGAAGCACTTTCAAATGTGTGGTTTTAAATAAACCATGTCTCTGCCACATCCTAAAATGACAGTGAAACAAACTTCAGAAAAGCTACTGGACAGTAATGGCCTTTGAGCCAATCTGTTTTCTTTTCTTTTCTTTTCTTTTCTTTTTTTCTTAAAAATTAGGTTATGGGGTTGGAGAGAAAGTGCACTCAGCAAAGTGTTTGCCATGAAAGGTGGAGGATGAGTCCATCCACCAGCACCCTGTAAAAAGCAAGGCACAGTGGTAGTGCGTGCCGGTAATTCCAATACTAAGGACAAAGAGATGGGGCGAGCATGGGGGTGATCTTGCAGACCAGCTAGCCAAGCTGCTTTGTCAGTTCCATGTTAATATTATTTTTATAAAACTTGGTTTGTTTCTCGTTTTCTCTCTTAACCCACCTGTCACACAAATAATTGAAACTCTTTTATATTTGATTAATAGTAAGCTTCAAAACACAATAACTGAGCAGTTATTGCTCTATTATTAATCCTCTAAGCTAATCTGGTTTCTTCCCAGCATACATCCCAGAGATACTTGCACTTTGTAGCTTTGCTGATCCAGTTCCTCTCCTGATGTCACCTGGACCTCCCCCCTACTTTCTCTTCTAACTCCTCCTCCTACTTTCCTGACTGGCAGGAAATCCAGCCCTATTCTCTCCCCTGCTCAGTGATTGGCTGTAAGCTTTTCTATTGGCATATCATGGGACAGTTGGGCAATAGTAATTACATAGCATGAGACAGGAGATTCTCAGTACAAGGATTGTAACCAGATATGGGGGATATAGAAATTAGCATTTGAATTACATAATTACCTTATGCCTACAGTTCCAGGGTGACCTGAGGACCTGTCTCAAAATAAATTGCTTAGCTGCCTGAGGACCAACATCCCTGGTTGACTTCTGGCCTCATATATACCTTCGTACATGTGCACATCCATCTGTACCAAAAATGTGTGCCCTTTAGGACATTCAGCTTCTCTTTGTACATTTTAAAATGGGTAGTATGTCTCCGCATTAAGGTTAAACATTTCCGCATTTCTCCGAAGCACTTGGGAAGTCCCAAGGCTGAAAGAGCAAATGTAAGCGTAGGTGAGGTGTCTTCCTGTAGCTTTTACAGTGTCTCGACCATTCAAAAGCACCTTGAAGTTATTGGTAGAAACCTGCAGTGCCTTTGAGTCCAGAAACAGCAGGCCTTGCAGACAGGTCAACCAAAAGGGTCATCCCGGAGCAAGAGTCATCATCTCCTTGAAGCCAGGTGGTAGACAGAGCATTTTTCCTTCAGGGCCTTCTTACAGAAGTCAAACTGATATAATGGTTAATGGACCAATTTGGCCAAAAGTGCTTACTTCTGTCTACTCCATCATTCCTCCTAGCCAACCCAAAAGCTCCTTGAACTCCTTGAAGATGGGCTGAAATGCTGAATTTCTTCCTTCTCCAAATGGCCTCTTTGACACCACCCCCTTGTATGGGAAAGGAGTTGTGTGACTTGACATTTTGGTATCCCTAGGATTGACCTAGCGCTCTGTCAGTGAAATCTACCTACCTCTGCCTCCCAGGTGTTGGGATTAATGTGTGCACTGCCAAACAGGCCCTTTCTCCCTTCACAGACACTTAAAAACTACCTTTGCTAAAATGCATGGGTTCCTCAATTGTGTAGCTAACATAACAAAAGCCAGGACAAAACCCTGGCATCTCTGCTTCTATTTTGAATCCATCTTCTCTTTACTGGATCAGAATCCCACATAAGTCTCAGGAGATCATTCTGGCATGTCCACATAAAACCTGGTGAATCCTAAACTATCTTACTTTTTTTAAGCAAAGGCAGTTTCTAAGGGTCTGTTATTAATGTAGAGAGGGCAACTTGGTAACACACACCTTTAATCCCAGGACTTAGGAGGCAGAGGCAAGTGGATCTCTGAATTTGAGGCTGCCCTGGTCTAAACAGCAAGTTCCAGACCAGCCTTACTTACTTAATCTTACTTACTGAGACTAAAAGAATTAGCAGATAATGAATCTTGGTTAAATTCTCAGATTGTGTAAGTACAGCACACTTATTCAAATGAAGACAATGAACACTGGCTGCTCTCTTCTTTCAGCCTTTCCCAGGGAGGGATACTTGGCTACAGTGAGAATGCATGTCTCACCATCCTCGGGTTCATTTTTGTTAGGTTACACATCAGAGCCCCTCCCAGCTGGATTTTTGTCACAGGTTTCTCTCTCCAGTCCTGCACATTTCCCTTAGTTCTCTTGGTTTCTGCTGGCTTCTGATTCCTTCTAGATGACTTGGATGAACATGTGCTATTCCATTTTTGTTTTCATTTTTTTTTTGTTCCAGGCATGGTGCACTATTACTTGAGTCACCATGCTACCTAATAAGAAGAACAAATAGTGTCAAGTCCTTCATTTGTATTTTCTCACTCAATCCTCTCACCATCTTCTACATCAGCACTTGTGTCATTCCCAGTTTACATGTGAAGTAAGAAAGCCAATGAAATGCATGTAACACCTCAAATTAGCCGTTTACCACCTGGCTTTGAATCTGGCCGTGCAGCCAGAATTACTAAGGGTGTCACCCTAAGAAAGTTGCTGGACTCCATTTCCTCTTCTAGGGAACAAAAATTAAAGTAATTATCACATCAGATTCTGTTCAAAGTCTAGGCGAATCAATGTATATGTAAGAACTTTAGAGTAGCAGGAGGATATCATACCACTTAACACCCTTTTACAGTGCTATTTTAAAGATGTGCTCAACACAAATACAACTAAATTGTGGACTCTCAGAGACTTACAACTCACAAAGAGATGTGGGAATGTATGTGTTTATCATTCATCTCACATGGTGCCCTTCTGTGTACAGGGACAATCTGTGCTTTACACAGAAGCCACAGCAGTGGCTTCAAAAGTAGACCTGCCCATGGCGTACCCCTGTTCATCAACATGCAAAAGAGACAACGGAATAATTGTCACACACAATAGTAAGCAACGTACTCTCATCTTTTGTTGTATGAACTTTCCTTAACTCCCCACTTCTGTTAGAATTATGAAACCTAGATTCCACATACCTTAATTCCTCTTGGACAATAAGTTTGTACACATTCCCACTAGAAGTGTATCAAGAGGGCAAGTTGTCTGAATTCTTGTATGTATTAAAGTTATTTTCCATTTACCTGTCTATCCAAGAGAATTAGGTCGTAGACGGACAGACAGATTAGTAATAGATATACATTGGTTCTGTCAGTGTCTTTTTTGTTTGTTTGTTTCTTTTTATTTTTTTAATTTTTATTTTTATTAATTACAGTTTATTCACCTTGTATCCCACCTGCAGCTCCCTCCAGAAAGAACACAATATGAGGTCTACTCTTGGCAGATTTTAAGTGTGCAATGAAGTATGTCTGTTAGTCTGTTGACACAGAGTTGTGCAAGTAAACTCTAGAACGATGCTTCTCAACTTGTGGTTTGTGACCCCTTTATCTTCAAAAATATTTACATTACAATTCACAACAGTAGCAAAACTGCAGTTATGAAGTAGCAATGAAAATAATGTTATAGTTAGGGAGGGCGGGAATGGCTCAGCACAACATGAGGGACTGTATTAAACCGTTGCAGCATTAGGAAGATTAGAACCAAAACTCCAGTATTTTTGTAACAGGGAGACTTCTATGCATTGAACAACAGATCCTCTATTCTCTCAATTTCCACAAACCTAACTGTTTTGTATGGTAGTTTAATTGAACTGGGTGGGCATTGTCTAATCATATGTGCATTGGTCTTCCATCCCTTTGTGAATGGATTATTTAAATCTTTCACACTTTTCTTTGTTTGGGCTCTTGTTATTTTTTATACTGCCTACTAATCAATTGTATGTGTTTTCAGAATCCTCCCTATGTTGGATAAAATAAGAATCACATAGGGGCTCTTTCCCAGACAATAGGCTGGCAGCCCATTTTAGCCACCAGAGGCCTCTATAGAGATTTGCAGTGTGTGGTGGGAGCGCAGTGGTCTCCTTATTGCGGGATCTTCCCTAGCTCACAAAAAGGAAGGTGACATACCCATTTCACAGGGAAGAATAGTATAACTCCCAAATGAAGTAGCTGGTCCATGGCCTGACACTTTAAATAGTCAAGAGCATGATGAGGTTTGCAGACACCAGACCTTGGTGTCTTTGTCTTGTTACCATATCACAACATATAGCACATCACATCTATATCTTCTCTATTAGACCTACATTATGGTTATGTCATATTCTTTTTAAGACAGCATCAGAACTCAATGGGGCATTCTGACCCCATGTTTAGGCTTCTCCTGTCATCAACTAAGATTGTGTCAAACGCCAGACAGCACCAAGGAAAAGATGAATCATCCTGTCCCTTTGATCATTTTGTTATGAGCCAAATATGATTGAGTTTCACGGTTAATTTTATCATTTACTCTATTCAATATAATGATATTTTGGACACAGAATTTTGATATGCAGGACAGACAAGCCTCATCTCACAAAGCTCCACCTCAGTTTTTTAAACATAGAAATTGCAGCATGTACCCACACCTGGAAAAATACAGTAGTTTAGCAAATGGGCTGAGGAAACAGATATATGACTTAGTGACTTACTAAATGATTATGGGAGCTTCCCTTGTGTATTTATGCTATATGCTTTCAGCATCTCCCACAAGAGAATGCCACTCATTTACTTTCATATCAAATGATAGTAAAAATGCCACTATTTTATTTAATTTTTAAAATAACTTTTACTTTCTGTGTGTGTGCATGTGTGTGTGTGTGTGTGTGTGTGTGTGTGCGCGCGCCCGCGCATGTGATTGTGTTTGTGTGTCCCTGTGTTTTGGCCCAAACTTGAAGAAATTCTTTTTTTCTGTCTACCATGTGGGCAACATGGGAACAAGTCAAGTCCTCAGGCTTAGTGGCAACCTCCTTGGCCCACTGAGCTTTCTCAGCCACCTCCCTGGCTCTTTCCTGGGAGAGGCTAATTCTCCCTCTCCCAGCAGTCAAGAGAAGGGAAAGGAAGAGCCTCCTTATTGGTGATCCAGTACAGAGTGGTCAGCCCTGAAACCACAGACACATCAACACAGACTCAACATGTTGCATTTAGATAGTTGTTCACACACATATATCCATATATACATGCCCATGACAATAATAATAAAAGAAAAAGAAGCCATCTAGTTGAGGGTAGGGTGACTGAAAGGGGCTAAAGGCACAGAGGAAAATAATATAAACCTGCGGTAATTTACAATGTATTTTTAAAAAGAAGTCTTTCGAAATGACAGTGCCCCTGAGAAGAAAATGTCCGTGTTATTGTTCCGTGCTGGAGGAGGGTTACTGTTTTATAGGGTGCTATAACAACATTTCCCACCTCGGGTATTACTATATGAACACTATATGAAATGTAGTGTTTTAAAAGTACAATCTAGAAGATCCTTTCTTCTAATGATCCATGTTGCTATGCTACCACATTCCCAAAATAGCAACCGAAGCACGGCAGTGTCAGCATGGCTGAACAGTGGAGAAGACAGGAGTCATCACTTGTGAACTGATTTTTACCATTTTTCAGTTGCTTGGGTGATCGATTATCAAAGCCAGAGAAAATTAAGCACTTAAAGCTTTCGGGGATCTGGGGAGACACAGCTCCTTGCAGAAACAGCTGAGAGTTTAAATCTCAGCTCTGTTATTTAATTGCTGAGCAACAAACGGCAAGGTATTCACCCCTTGGCTTGGTTTCGTCATCATTACCACATGTAGGAAAAGAACTTGTGCAATCGTTGGGCAGTCAGCAGAGATCCAAAGACTTGACATAGTACCAGGTACATAATGACTCACACATTCCCACAGTGTTCAGGTAAAGCCAGTGGCCATTTGAAAAATCCTGAAAACAACTGGTTCACCCTTTAAGACACTGAGTCATTGCAGGTTGTGCCATCAACAAATCCGTAACTGAAGTTGATGTCAGAAGTGAATTTCATATGCAGGACTGTTCTAATATTCAGCTCAATGTGGGTGACATCTGGAAGTCATTCTATGGCACTGCCAACTTTTCTTCTAATTTTTCTCTTGATTTTCCTACAGGATCCAGCTGTTTCTGCTCGTTTCGTCTGATAAATATTTGGTTATGTATTTTCTGTGATTATTCCTGCTCACAATGATATGCTTCTCATATTCCTGTCATTAGCCAGGTAGTGCCCCAGGGCTTATAACCAAAGAAAAATGTTTATATAGTAAGCCTTTCTTGCATAGATTTTATATGTCTTTCAATCCCTGAAGGGGCATTTAGCCTTGAGTGGCACCTATGATGTGATCATGCCTGTGAGTGGATTTTGTGGTGGATTAACAGAAAGATTCAAGTGAGTAACTACTGAGCATATAAGAAGCAAAGAGAATAAGCCTGTACAGAGAAGAAGCTTAACAGCATCCCTCTCTCAGATTTGTTGAAGAAAGACTTTCAGGCATAAGGGGTGAGGTCAGGAGGTATTAAATGGATAGTCTGTGAATTAAGGGTGCTTGTGGGGAAGGGTGTCATAAATTTGTAGAGGGAAAATGTTTCCGGGAGGATGAAAGAGCCACTGTAGCAGTAAAGGGATGGGTGGAGTGAGTAGAGAGGATGAGGGAACTTGTCAAAGGGCTCTGAGGAAGTGAGGGGCTTTGAAATTGTACTCCACACAATAACCTGAAGGTCACGAGAGCTGCTGGAGCTATGGGTAGAAAGGCACTATTGGAGGAATTTTGAAAACAAAGTAGACATGACTAATATAGACAGGGGTATGTTCTCCTGAGGATATGTCTTATGTGTCTGTAAATGTTTTTCTCCTGAAATGACATTTTATTGACTTGAACTTTTAAGGCTAGTTTGAGAAACAATCTTGTCAAAGCTTAGTTTCATGCATTTGGGGTGTGTGTGTGTGTGGTATGTGGTATGTGTGTGTCACTAAGACATTTTACTTTCCTTCATTCTTCAAACACAGCTTTCTTACAACCAAATGTGTTAGTTACTTTTCTCTTGGCCATGAACAAATATCTGACAGGAAGCAATTTCAGGGACAAAGGCTTTATTTTGGCCACCGGTTTAACGATCAGGTCCACCATGGTAAGGAAGGCCTAGCAGGGGTGGTTTTGTGATGCCCTGCTCACATATTCACTGTCATACCTTGATCACATGTTCCTGGAGCAAGAAGCAAAGAGACTGGTTAGGGTTGGGGGTTGGGCTGTAACCCTCAAGACCTGTCCTCTAGCAACCGACTTTCTCCAGCTAGGACCCACCTCCAGAAGAGTCTACAATCCCCAGAAAGTTCTACAGACAGCACCACCATCTGAGCACGAAGCATTCAAACACAGAAGCTTCTGGGGGACATTTTCCACCCAAACTATATCAAGACCCTCCATTTGCCTGCAGCAGTTCTGTTACTTGTTTTCTTCTAGGCTTCCTGGGATCCCCAATCTCACATTGCATTCCTGTCATTCTCTAAAGCATGCATATTTTATCTTGCACAATATTTACATATATATGTATATCTTTTTGCTTAATTTCAGTTTGCCTCATTATATATAAACCCTGAAAGTGTAGAAAACATATCTCTGCTTTAGCTGGTTTATAAGCAATGCACACTAGCATATGTAGCACAGAGCACTTGGGCAAAATGAAAAGCTGAACGCAGAATGATAGGATAAGAGCACTTACATTACCACCTAATAATGTCTTAGCTTTTGTACAGAGCTTTACAACTTCTGTAATATTCTGTATACATTTTATATATAAAAAACAATTCCTGCTGGGTGGTGTGGTCCTAGCCTTTAGTCCCAGCACTCAGGAGGCAGAGGCAGATGGATCTCTGAGTTTGAGGCCAGCCTTGTCTACAGAGCAACTTTTTATATACACAACTTTTTATATGTACAAAGAATGTTCAATCTTAAAATCAGCCAAAAGTAAAACTATTTCAATAGATGAACTACTTCTACAACTTCAAATGTGTAGACAAACGAGGACATGCATTACATACACAGCTAAAGAAAAATCTTAAAAATAGTGATAAGTCCACCATTCTCATTTCAAAAAACCAAATCTCAGACAGACTTGTCAAACACTATCTCGTTTAAAGTAGTTCAGGATATTACATAACAGAAGCAATTGGATCTGTGTCAGTTATGTATAGTAAATGTGCTCAATTAAAGGTTTATTTTAGGATCCTTTCAAGCTGGCAACAACCTTTGCAATTTTGGAATATCTTCTCCTCAGGGAAACAAATTGTAGAGTAGTTATGAGTATAGGGAAAAAAAAGAAGACTTACCAGAGCAGTAGAAACCAAGCCAATGTAACCCTCCTAACAGATACACAGCTACTACGCAAAAAGTAAAAATAATATATATATATATATATATATATATATATATATATATAACTGTAACATCAGGAAAACCTATGTTCTTCATCTGGATTGCTCTGTAAGTCTTTAGTTTCTTTTTTTTAAATATTTTTTATTTTAACTTTTATTAATTACACTTTATTCACTTTGTATTCCCCCATAGCCCCCTCCCACCTCCTCTCCCAATCTTACCCTCCCTCCCTCTACTCTACACATGCCCCTCCCCCAGAGGAAGACAATGCAGCCACTCCTGATGAGACCTGACAGACTAGAATCAGAAGGAAGGAGAGGAAGATCTCCCCTATCAGTCTTTAGCTTCTTATTCCACTATAAATAAATTAGAGACCCTTGCAGATTCAATGGCTAGTGAGGTTGTAAATGTGTTTTTTAATTTTTATTTATTTTTTATTAATTACAGTTTATTCCCTTTGTATTCCACCCAAAGCTCCCTCTTCCCTTCCCAATCCCACCCTCCTTCCCCATTCTCCACCCATGTCCCTGCCCCAGTCCACTGATATGGAAGGTCCTCCTCCCCTTCCATCTGATCCTAGTCTATCAGGTCTCATCTGGACTGGCTGCATTATCTTCCTTTGTGGCCTGGTAAGACTGCACACACACACACACACACACACACACACACACACACACACACACAC
>NW_026596085.1:5617913-5628295 GCF_907164565.1 Psammomys obesus
CACACACACACACACACACACACACACACACACACACACACACACACCCGTGAAGGGGAGGTGATCAAAGAGATCAAAGAGCAGGTCAATCAGTTTATGTCAGAGACAGTCCCTGTTTCCATTGCTAAGGAACCCACTTGAACACTGAACTGCCATGGGCTACATCTGTGCAGGGGTTCTAGGTTATCTCCATGAATGGTCCTTGGTTGGAGTATCAGTCTCAGAAAACATCTCTGTGTCCAGATTTTTGGTTCTGTTCCTTTCCATATGGAAGCTTCTGTCCCCTCCAGGTCTTTCTGTGTCCCCCTTCTTTTATAAGATTCCCTGCACTCTTCCCAGAGTTTGGCTATGAGTCTCAGCATCTACTTTGAAACCCTGCAGGGTAGAGTCTTTCAGAGGCCCTCTGTGGTAGGCTCCTGTCCCGTTCCCTGTTTCTCCCCTCTTCTGATTTCCATATCCTTTACTTTTCTGAATGAGGATTGAACATCTTACCCAGAGTCCTCCTCCTTGATTAGCTTCTTTAAGTGTACAGATTTTAGTATGTTTATCCTATATTATATGTCTAATATCCACTAATGAGTGATTATATACTCTGTGTGTCTTTCTGCTTCTGGGATATCTCACTCAGGATGATCTTTTCTAGAGCCCACCATTTGCCTGCAAATTTCATTTCCTTGTTTTTAATTGCTAAGTGGTATTCCATTGTGTAAATGTACCACAATTTCTGTATCTGCTGAATGTGTTTTAACTCACAGACATGGCCTGCTGCCTTGGACCAGCCAGTGGTGTCCATACATGTATGTTAGATTATTAGCACCTTCTGTTGTTTCCTGAGCATGCACCCCCTGAAATTTGTAGTCCTTCCCAGGGGACCCTGTGCTGTTTTACATGCAGCACCATATACATTTTCAAACAACTTCCCACTGACATTTCGGAGGTGCTTTTTCTGCTGATTTATTACTGTGGAGACAAAACAACTTTGTATCCTGTTCTTAAAGACAGTCTTTATTTAATTTTAAACATCCAAAATCAATCTGCTTCATGATAATTCTGTCGAGCAGATAATTACATCAATAAAGAGCATGTTCACAATAAATTTAAGATTTTAAAATTCCCCCAAGATGATTTCCAAATGCCCATTTAAATCGTTAAACCCTGCTAACCTGCTATTTTTCCTTTATAGTGGACTCTGTTAAAATGCTGAAGCTGAAATTACACCCTTTATGCTTCAGTTTGAAAGTGACTGCTTAGGCCATTTATATTAAAATAGTTCTCACTCATGGTTAAAATTAATATAGTAGAATGCAATTATATTATTGGATTCCTTTGTATCCAAATTTAGGTACACTTTATATAATATCATGTCTCTTGAAATGTAATTACATTTAAATAAAAGCCCGATATTATAATTCCTCTACACTGAACAGAAAAGCTATTATTCTTTTCCCTCAAGTGCACCTTCACTAGTCTCCAGACCTATAGAAATTCAAACTCAGAGTGATGAAGCATGTAAGAAAATATGTGCATGGGGGAAAGCCTTTCAGTCTGCAGGAGACACTCATCTAATTCATTTTTGTTGGTGACTAGACACAGACCTAGTTAGACACCATGCTCTGCCGACCTTGCCTGCAGGAGTAGAGAGAAGGGGGTACCAGATCAAGAAACACACAGGTGTTTCCCGTGCTAAGGGAATGTTGTGGACAAAGCGAGGGCCCAGCACTGTGTTTAGAGAGGGACATTTGGAATCCTAACATGTGAACCATGACAGCATAGAGACACGTGCACCACCACTCCAGCGCTAACCACTAACAGACAGCGGATCTCCAGGCCAGGCCAGATCTGTGGAAGCCGGTGAGGATGGAATTAGATGAATAGATTTAATGACTTTAGAGGACACACTGACAAGGCTTGTGGTAGGTAGGTGGTTATAGCTAAGACCTCTACTGTCCTCTACCTTAAAATGGGGATGCTGTAAGTGTGGAGTAGGCAGGAGATAACAGCCAGGTTTAAGAGTCTGAGAGGGTGTGTAGACGTAACTTCTCCTTTCCATTTAGAAGTCCAACAATACCCACTTGTAAAATACTGTTCGCTAAAACTGACTGCATCCTGTATCATTTAAAATGCAAAATTTTACGTCGTGCCTAAGGACTTCTTACCATTCACTTTATATTTCCATCTTGTATTTGAGTTGCGCTGATTTGCTATAAATCTGTAAGAGTGTGTATTACATTTGAAATTAAAAGGCAGGGTGGATCAGTTCTTGCATATGAGGATCTCTGTGTCCTGTCACGTGTGCTAAGTGAGACATCAGCCCTTTTCCCCCATCTTTGTGCCTCGCTGCCCCACAGTGACTGTGAAAACATGTCCTTCACTGTTGACCTCCTCACCCGGGTAATCATTGGGTTTGGCTGCTGATGCCAAACTGTGTAAGAACATGTGAGCTCAATATCGTCCCGATCAGTTCCATTTAATAATAATCAGCCTTCCGGTGTGGTTTCCAAGAAACCATCGCACCACTTAAGTAGGAGTCCTGTCTGCAAAGCCTAAGTCAGCCAGTTGCTGATCCCCTTCTTTTCCTGTAGTGGTTGTGCACAGAGGAGAAAGATGTATCTCTGGAGTGTGCAAGAGAAGAGTGTGTTCTACTTCCACGTGGGTGAGCTTCTCCTCAGACTGTTTCAGCTGTTTAGTCTGCTAACCCTGGCCTGCCACTGGCAACTGTTCTCTTTTTCGAAGACTAGGAAAAGAAGTTACAGCTGCAAGCAAGTGTCCCTGCACCTTTTGTAATTTATTTTTCATTAAGACAGCCTACTTATGACTTGTGAGGGCTTTTGACTGGCAGCCAACCTCAGAAGAGTCAGCTGCTACCACTGTTTGCGTCTGTGTTCTCAAGTATTGTAGTTTAAACCAAATAGGCAACAAATCCAATGTTCTAGCAGCCCCCTGTAGACCTCAGACGTTGGCGAAGCTTTGCTTACTCCAGTCTCTTGGCTTGTGTGTGCACTTGCCTTGCTGTGAGGTTCCCTCTGAATCTTCACTGGACAGAAATGATTCTGGATTGAAAGCAAAGCTTTGCTGGATAAAGGTTCCCACTCCCATGCAGGAAGTCAGTTCCAAGTGGAGCACAAACACAGTGCGTGAGTTAGACTCCGTCGTGGCCACTCATTTAGATTTAGGTTCTGATTTTAGACATTTATTCAGCCAAGTGCTGCTCCTACTATGTAGGCAGAGGTTTTGATGGGATTGACAAGAGAAGCAGTTTTGAATTTCATAAAGCGTTCTCAGGGGACACGGCATTGTCAACAGCAGTAATTACCCCAGGTAATTGTGCCATTTACCCTGTTACAGCCCACTGAATGTGATGAGCATGGGACAGACCAGCTGTCACAGCCTGTTAGCTCTCACATTGGGGGATTTGCAAAATCACACCAGGGCTCACTCTCCATGAATGGAAGGAAAACAAAAATAAACCAAGATTAAAATCCATTATAGAATTAGAGAGCGATTTGTCTAGAAAACAGTAATGGTCAATTTCTGTAAAGTCCATTCCAGTATGGATGCCCCTTTGCCTTCGCTGTTGTCTTTATCCTCAAAAGCTGTTGTGAAATCTATAAGACTTTAATTAAGATCCAGTTTTGCTACTCATTAACTGTGACCTTGGATATGTCACTGAATACTCTTAAGTGTCAATTTCTTCATGTGATCTGCCAAAAAAAAAGGGGGGGGGAAGATGTAACCTTGAAGGTCCACTTTGTTTTCTTGAATTTTGTAATATTTTACTCTGGATACATTCTTCTAAGAGCTAGAGAAGCACAAAAGACAAATTAGGGTTTCTACTTCAATGGAATTTTTATTCTACTGTGGAAGACAGATGCAAATATACAACCAGATATTTTTATATGGTATGAATTGATACAGACAGTGCTATGACAGCAGAAATCCAGACAGGGTAGAGCACCAGGAACACTTTCTCCAAAGACATACCCTAGGAGCAGAGCCCTGAAATCAGTGTACAAGAGAACTGTGAAAACATGTGGATTAAATCATCCAAAAAAGACAGGATGGAAAGATGCCCATTTCAAACACAGAAGGCCAGTATGTGGGGAGGAGGCAGGTGAGTGATCGCTGCTCAGGGGGCATACTCAGTCAAGGCAGAGACTTTGGATTTTCTTCAAAGTGTGAAAGAAGTCAAGGAAGACAGCAGGAAAGGTGTCATGAGGTCCTTTTGTTTTGATCATTCTGCCTGCCATATGAAATGAAGACACGGTGGGTATATTTGCATATTCATAAAATTTATGCAAATAGTTGGCATATATAATCATATTTCTAGGGATGTTAGAGAAAACTCATGATTACAGTTGAGATTTTTCTAATGCCTTTTGGATGTTTTCCAGTTAGGTTTTGGATTTCTTATTATCTTAGGAAAGATAAAATTTGTAATGTAGAATGGACCAGAATCAACATGAAGGAAACGAGAGTGCTGAATTCATTATGGTGACAACATTGGCAGTTCTGATCCAGTGTGGGGAGGCTCTTCAATCATGTTATGTGCTTTTTCTACTTGGCTAACCAACCGCACAAGAGCAAATACTTTAATATTTTTTTCTCTGAAGATTTGGGGAGACAGAGATAAGAGAATCTGGGTGTAAATCCAATTAGACACGATGAGAAGCCTTCCTTTGTGAACAGGAGCTTCCAACAATGCAGGTTCAGTTATTCTAACATGGATAACATGCCAAACTGACTCACATTTTCCAGTTGGGGAAAGTCTTCTCTTAATAAACATTGGTGGAACACTGAACCTCAGGTAGACACTATGCAAAACACTCAAATCCAACAGAGTGCCTCAGGAAGGTTTGACGGTAATAACGATACATGGAACTAGGGCTCACCCTTGAAGCTGCATTTACGTAGACATGTGGATGTCACTGGAGAATTGGCAGATACCGCTTGGCATGGCTAACTCACCCTTAACCATTCTTTATCATCTGCCTTGTAATCAAAGAGGTCATGGTCTCCAAGCGAACACTGATAGGTAAGTAGCCACTCTAATCAAGGGTGTACTGTGCTGTGATACAGAGAAAGTGCTCTGGGCAAGGATGTAGGTTAGGCAGAGAGGCCAGTTATGAGTGACCGCGCGCGATGTCAAAGAGCATGAGGGTGTAAAGAAGGGCACTCCCACTCTTGGAGGCGGCAGTTCGCCTCCTAGCATCAGCTTCTCTGAGTAATTTCATCTTTTTCAGAGAATTCTGTTTGCTAACGTGGTCTCATCAGATTTGGAGCCTTCAGAATAGACATGTTTTACTTTTAGCCTAATCTTTTTTTATTTAACTTGTGGTTTCCCTTGGGGTCGAGAATGGGGTCTGAAAAGCTAAAGTCTAGGCAAGTCAGGGATGCAGGAAATGAGCAAGTCATGGCAAAGCTGGTCACATGTAGCCAGGAATCTACTCGAGATGTTAGTTCCTTGATGAGGACGAATCTTTTTCATTTTGCTTTCCTGCCTCTCCCTTTACCCCACTTTCCCATAAGAAGACGTAGAATAAATGAATGGAGTTTATCATTTGGGGGAAGAAACACATAATATGTTTATATAGCACCAAACAGGAACTACAAAGGGCAAAACTTTGCTGGCTGCAGTGAAAATATCTAATTCCATGTTGGGAACAGATCAAATTACAGCTTTATCAAGTGTTATTCATGTTATGGGCCAGTAATGAAAGAATGAATCAGAAAGGGTATTAGGGAACCTTGCAGTTGGGAAGCCAGTGGGAGAACCAGACCTGTAAACGTGAGGAAACAGAGTCCTTCTCGTTTGCGGTTACCTCAGGCTACACCACTTCTGAGATTACAGTCAGATTTCTATTAATATCTAAGCAACCATCTGGCTGTGTTTCCTGAGGCCAGGGGCTCAAGGAAGAGCAATGAGCATAAGGAGAAATGGAGGCTCAGCTTGTTGCAGTGTGGCACACACTATTCAGAGAGAATGAATGTGACATTGGCAGAGTAGAGCACACTCTTCAGGCTGCGCTAAAAACTTCCAGTGGTTCTTGAGACCAAGAATCCCCTCCGTGAGGAAAAGTGAGGAGATAATTATTGCATTGGAAGGAACCTCATTAAGTAAATGTGAATGGTTCTGAATGAGGTTTAGAATAAAAGTCATTTCAAATAGCAAAAAGAAAATGAAGAGGCACTTAAGCCATGTTATGTTTTATACATACATATATATATGAAAATACATCCTGAACCTTAAAGAGGTGACACTCAAGACAGCAGGAGAAGTACTGTACTCTTAGATTGATTCTTAAAACACAACAACAGAACAAAGCACTGGCATAAACTAGCCATCAACATCAATATCTCTATGTCTAGTGCCTGTAAATTATACACACTTACTCATAACATATGTGTGTATATATGTATGCATGCATATGTGTTATATATGTGTATACTATGCTACCTATGTATAATAACTGTGTACACATGTACTTCACGTGCATATGACAAAGGCCATAGCTGTGTGTAGTGTATCTAAGGCCATACACTTTACAAATACCATGAAGACATAGATTTTCCGTATTCTTATTTTAACCACCATACTTGTTCCTGTAGCGTGAAAAACCCTAACATGCAGCATTAACAGCAATAATGTCACAACAGCAACCTGATTCCAATTAGAAATAGTAGAAGATATTAAATTGTTGGTATAAAAAGCCAGGAAAAGTTAAGCCCTATAACCCACACTGTGCACAGAAGCATGAAATGGAAGTCCACGAACAATGCTTTTTGATTTGTGTTTGTACAAGTGTATTGAAGAACAATATATGCCATCCTTTGGGATGGAAAGTGGTATTATGTTTTGAATCTCACTGTGGTGGAGGCTCAGGAAAAATGTGGTAGCAAACATGAGTTGTGCAGTGGAGCTCACGCTAGAATAAAAGAGTTAAACCCTTAGTGAAGAATGTGACACTGTTTATTTGGATGCTTCTTTGTTTGGCTCAAAGAAACAGCCTTTTAAAAATATGAAGAATTATTCTATTTTTTTTAGTTATTTTTTAAAATTTTTTATTAATTACACTTTATTCATTTTGTATCCCCCCATAAGCCCCTCCCTCCTCCCCTCCCGATCCCACCCTCCCTCCCCTTTCTGCATGCATGCCACTCCCCAAGTCCACTGATAAGGGAGGTTCTCCTCTCCTTTCTGATCTTAGTCTATCAGTTCTCATCAAAATTGGCTGCATTGTCCTCTACCGTGGCCTGGTAAGGCTGCTCCCCCCTCAGGGGGAGGTGATCAAAGAGCAGGCCAATCAGATTATGTCAGAGGCAGTCCCTCTTCCTATTGCTCTGTAACCCACTTGGACACTGAACTGCCATGGGCTACACCTGTGCAGGGGTTCCAGGTCATCTTCACGAATAGTCCTTGGTTGGAGGATCAGTCTCTGGGAAGTTCCCTGTGTTCAAATTATCTTGTTCTGTTGCTCTTCTTGTGGAGTTATACTTGGGAGCTTAATGGTCAGAACATGTTTTTTTTTGTTGTTGTTGTTTTGTTTTGTTTTGGTTTTTTGTTTTTGTTTTTTGTTTTCTTTTTTATGTTGGTCTGCTGCTCTACTGGCAGCCCAGGTCAGAGGGTTGAGCTTTTATGTCTCAGAAGTTCCCTCTTACACTGAATTTTGTTCTGACTCACTTTTTGGCATGGTTTGTTGATTATATCCTCTAATCCAACCTATAGATGTTACAGCAGAGAAAAGTATCATATTCCCAAAGCAAAGAAGGAGCTGATGTGGTTCCTGTGAGGTCAGGTACTATGACTTCCCCATCTTAACAAAGGCTCTTCTCTTTCAAATGCCAATGAGTAGGTTAGATGGAGAGGTTAGGGCAAGGTTTCTGAAGAAGGCATTGCTGATCTGAGTAGAGAGCTGCCTAGGAGCGTAAAGGAAGTCTTTGACAGACCATGGCTTGCATATGAGTATCAAAGCACATGTGAATATGCACAGCTCATGTTTCATGCCTTTAGCAGAACCTCAGCTAATGACTTACTAGCAGTATAATGCGATATAGGAGTGTGTGTTTGTTGGGGGGGGGGGAGATCTGGTTAGAAGAAAGGCCACAGTGTAAGTGTCAGTGAGTTGGCAGTGTCCTGGTGATTGTAAGAAAGAATAGTTCCTTGCAAAAGACTGACTTGGAAGAGAGTGAGAGAGTGACATGAGGGATGTGAGGCTAGGAGGAAGGGCAGGTGTTATGAAGAGTCTTCTGACAAAAGCATGGAGGTGTGCCTGCCTGGAGACAATAAAGTCTTCACAGACTGTTGCATTCACCCAGGCAAGAGGTGTTTCATGCCCACATCTGATAGCTGCTAAGCAGTGCAAATGGAGATGAAGAATGGAGACAAGACCTGCTAAAGACATTGAAATGAAGTGACATGGTCCCTGGGATGTAGCTGTTGACAGGGGAAAGCAATTTGTTTTAGCTTCTAAAAGTCTGAGGGTGTTTTCTCCTGATGGCTTTTGTGTCTCCTTTTCAAGTTCTTGGTGCTAAATGTTATGGGAAGGAAGTGAAGCAAGCAAAAATGTGAATGGGTACCAACGCAGCTTTAGAGGAGGATTTCTTGCAGTAATTTAGCTGCATTAAAAGTTTAATTCTGTTAAAATGATGTGATCGCTATGTTTATCGAGTTCTGTCATTACTTTCTATTAGTACAGTTTACATGGTATAGCAAGAAATTAAACAAAGACATTTTTTTCTTTTTTTTATTAATTACACTTTATTCGTTTTGTATCCCCCCATAAGCCCCTCCCTTCTCCCCTCCCGATCCCACCCTCCCTCCCCTTTCTGCATGCATGACACTCCCCAAGTCCAATGATAGGGGAGGTTCTCCTCTCCTTTCTGATCTTAGTCTATCAGTTCTCATCAAAAGTGGCTGCATTGTCCTCTACTGTGGCCTGGTAAGGCTGCTCCCCCTCAGGGGGAGGTGATCAAAGAGCAGGCCAATCAGATTATGTCAGAGGCAGTCCCTCTTCCCATTACTATGTAACCCACTTGGACACTGAACTGCCATGGGCCACACCTGTGCAGGGGTTCCAGGTCATCTCCACGAATAGTCCTTGGTTGGAGTATGAGTCTCTGGGAAGTTCCCTGTGTTCAAATTATCTTGTTCTGTTGCTCTGCTTGTGGAGTTCCCGTCCCCTCCAGCTCTTACTATTTTATGTAAGAAGTGGGAAATAGTAAACAAAGAAATTTTAACACATGAAGCAAGTTTTTGCCAGCTCTCTCTATTAGATTCTGGAATCTGCATAAAAATGTGTATTGTATGCACATATATATGCAGTATCTATATATATTGCATCTACATTTGTGTATATGTGTTTATGTATATATACATATACATCTATACACACGTGCATATATAGTGGCACAGCTATCTCCACTAGAAATGGTGAGAGTCAAGGCCTCTTTCAATATAGGCTTAAAGCTCTCTGAAAGTGAAGTTTAAAGACAGGGTGTCATAGTGGGTATAGGAGGAATAGAACTCAGTAAATAAGATAGATTGACTAAAATAAACTTTTCCTGCTTTGTAGCGTAGATGATGAAACATATAGTAAAAGAAGGTAGGTATCAGGATTTGTTATTCATAAAAAGACCAGTTCAGGTATTTTGTGTTTGTCTGGAATGCTCTCAAACTACAAACTCTGCCATTCCAAAAGCATGCTGTTATATAATAAATGTGTTTGCTTTGGAGAAGACATTCTAAGACATTCTAGATTCTTTAAGTTGGAGGAATAGGTCTAATAATAATTTATAAAAGTCTGCTCTGCTTATATTTTCTAATTGTAACTGAACTTGTAACCCTGGACATGTAATGAAAATCAAACACATACTCTATGCTACTTGGATAATCATTCATCTGTCCTTGTTCTGCAAAACATATATGAATGAAGAAGCAGCCTGATTACTATACCATCAGAGCTGCTAAATCCCCCTGACCACCTCCTGACTCCCTCCCTCCCCTTGCTGACTCCTTATCTCCTTTGAGAGTCACCCTGTCAGCAAAGACCTCCAACTCCCCATGCAGGGGAAGCCCCCTGGCAATATACTATATCTATTAACTAATGAAATGAAATCCAAAGGAAAAGCATTATTATTTAAATATTTACAAGGCCAGAGCGGGGTTGAGGAGGGAACAGTGGGAGAAGTAGCTCTGTGTGGTAAAAGAGAACAGCAGAGTGTGTGCTTCTCAGACCAACAGGAACCTTGGCTTCGAGGGTGAAAGACATGGAGGTATCTCACGAAAGGCCGGGCATTCTACCATGATCGCTAAGGCTGGCTGGCAGGCATTCTACCATAATCTCTAAGGCTGGCAGGCAGGCATTCATTCTACCATGATCTCTAAG